>NC_050512.1:30923930-30930925 GCF_002922805.2 Oryzias melastigma
TGTTGCTTTTTATCACACCTTCTTCTGTGATCAGAAATGTATTCATCTTCTTAGAAAAACTTCTTCCTCTTTCTATCAGAACAATTTATATAAATAGAAACAGAGGTGTGAAAGAAGAAAACAAAGTGACGATAAAATGAACGTTTTTTTCTGAAGAATAAAAAAGACCAACAGACTGTTGCAAATGAAAAATGTAATGAAAGTTTTCTGTGTCATCAAACGTTAAACAATCAAACTTTTTAAATTGATGAAACTTTGTAAAGATTTAGAATAGAAAACCCCAAAAAACAGCGACTGAGGATCCAAAAAGACTTCATTAAAAAGAGCTCAGCATAGTGCTGGAGATAAAGATGTTCTTACAGCACTTTTGGTTTTAGTTACAATCATTATGTACTTTCTTCTAAGTTCCTCCAACTTTAAGTTCTGGATGCTGGTTGGATGTTTGTGGATGTTAACAACCTTTGTCATCAGCATGCTCACTCTGGACAGACGGTTCTGATGGAGACTGAAACTTCTTCTGTTCATAGATGTGTGAACGTGTGAAGAGAAAACTGATGCATGTGTGGCAAGTGGTACTTCTCAGAGTACTTTAAAAAAAAAAACAACAACAACGCCACCTTGGGATCTGAGCCCAAGGAATTTACATCAAGGCACGGTGGGTCTTGCAAAGTTGACACGGAGACAATTTAAAAATGTACATAAAATTTTATTAAATACAGAGTTAAAAACTAGCTAAAAACTCTGTTAAAAACTGGTGAATAAAATTGACCTGGAAGTTGGGACGGAGGAGTAGTCAGACCTAAACAAAATAAATAGACACTCTTACACCAGGGTGAGCAAACACACACACACGTGATGGCCAAGCCGGAACACACAGCACACAGGAACCACCACCGGTCTGCTACTTCCTGGCTCCCAACTTCTGCAACAAGAGACAAGAAAAACAATTACAAATGACTTGAAAAGTTAAGACAAAAAGAAAAGATGAAAATTAAAAATAAGGAGTCAGCTTTGTTTCAGTGCAGGTTGTGGAGTCCCTGCAGAATCCAACGGATTGTTGTGAGAACGCAGAAATGACAGGGCTCCACAACACCAGAACAACTCCAGATAAAAATAGAAATGACAAATAAAATGAATTAAAAATCAAATAAAACAAATGATTTTCATAAAATACAGTTCCTTCTGGTGGATGGTGATTGGATCAGGTCTTCGGCGCAGGAAGACACTGTCAGGCCTGGACACCAGAACAAAAGATCAAGCAAAGCAGCAGCCTTTAGCAAAGGGGTGGAGTCAGTCACTGACGTGATCATACAAGGTGGCCAAGCGTGCTCAAATGACGCAAAGTTTGGAAAGCCTGCGGACACCTGCAGCAGCCCTGGAAGTTTAAGTTTTATGAATTTATATAGCGTCTTCAAATGGCCATTGGCCAAACAATAAAAACAACAGTTAAGATATTAAATAAAAACAGTTAAAAATGAACTTTAGGAATAAAAACATATAAATAAGTTACATAAAAGCGTAAAAACACCAGATAAAAATGACGATAAAACACCAGAACAATAAAACACACCAGCAGAACAGAGTCTCATGTCGTGTCAAATGCCTGGCGGTAAAAATGGGTTTTAAGAAGTGTTTTAAAAATGGACAGTGAGGACGCCTGCCGAATGCTCAGTGGTAAAGCGTTCCACAGCTTCGGTGCACAGATTGAAAACGCTCGTTCCTCTCTGAGCTTCCTCTTGGACCTCGGTACCTCCAGGAGAAGCTGATCAGCTGACCTGAGGCTCCGGGTCGGGGTGTAGGGACAGAGAAGCTCAGAGAGGTACGGCGGTGCACAGTTGTTTAAAGATTTAAAAACAAATAAAAGAATCTTAAAATGAATTCTAAAATTCACAGGCAGCCAGTGAAGGGTAGCCAGGATGGGGGTGATGTGGTCCCTCTTACGCGCTCCAACCAGAACCCGAGCCGCAGCGTTCTGGACCAGCTGGAGACGTGAGAGGGACGACTGGCTAACTCCAAAATAAAGAGAGTTACAGTAATCCAGCCGGGATGTAATAAAAGCATGGATTACTGTCTCAAAATTTCGTTTAGATAAAAATGGTTTGACCTTCACCAGCTGCCTCAGATAAAAGAAGCTGGATTTTACCACTGAGCTGACTTGACCGTCAAGTTTAAAATCACTGTCCATCTTAAAACCCAGATTTGACACGGACTGTCTGAGATGAGGAGTCAAAGGACCCAGCTCCACTGAGGAGGGGTCACAGGAGCTGCTAGGACCAAACACCATCACTTCTGTTTTCTTATCATTAAAACTTAAAAAGCTGAAGGCCATCCAGTCTTTGATATCTTGGAGACAAGACAGAAATGTTGTAACAGAGTATCCTTTCTTTATTGGTCGATAAATCTGACTGTCATCAGCATAACAATGAAAGGAGACTCCGTGTTTTCTCAGGATGGAGCCCAGAGGAAGGAGGTACAGGGAGAATAAAAGTGGTCCTAGAATAGAGCCATGTGGAACCCCAAACAATAGTGGAGCAGTTGAGGAGTAGGATCCTGACATGCTCACACAGACAGGTAAATAAGATCTAAGTCAGTCGAGTGCGGTACCACAGATTCCAGCCAAACCTTTCAACCTGGACAATAAGATATTGTGGTCCACAGTGTCAAAAGCTGCGGAGAAGTCCAGCAGAAGAAGGACAACAAAGTTTCCATCCTCAGTTGCCCGGAAGATGTCATTAAAAACCCTCAGCAGCGCAGATTCTGTGCTGTGAAGGGTTTTAAAGCCGGATTGAAACCTTTCCATGACATGGTTTTCATTTAGGAAGGATTGCAACTGTAGGTACACCAACACCGCCCAACACCGCAGCAACCAGTGCAGAGAAGGAGGGGGGGCACGCAACGCCGTCAATCCACTTTGTTTGCGCTATGTGGCCCGGCAACAACAATGCCGCTTACGAAGCGCCTAACACAGGATCCAGCCTCACTTGGGATCTGCGCAGTCTGCAGCAATGTGTCGATCATCAGAATGACCCTGGGCATGCCCTTTAAATACACACTTGGTAGACTACCTAATTGGCTTGTACCAGGTGCGTCATCAAACAGAGGAAGCTCAGCCTTCTCCTTGCCACACATGCAAGCCTCAACACAAACGGATCTGTGCTCTAATGATGCATTAAAATAATAATGTTGAAGATTCGTGTTTTTTTTACTTTGGTTTAAAAAACTTCTAAATGAATCAATTTAATCAAATAAATATAAATTGCATAATTAATTATTTTTACACAAAAACCCAAATAAAAAAAGTGTCAACTTTATGGGTGGGATTTTAAATGTTATTTTTGTCACATTAATTATTTCCTCCTTAGCTGTGTCTCTGAGGCCTCTTGAGTTTTATTTTCCTCATAAATGGATGTAAAGTCTGAAATTTGTCTCAAAACATTCAAAAGTACCAACCTGCAGACAAGATGATCAATATTTTTGTCCTACTCCAGCTGAGTAGGCTTTTTATAAAAAAAATACTTTGCAGAACAAATATTAAGCGGAAGCGCTTTACATCTAAAAACAAAAGCATATACAAAAAAGCCAAACCCACCCTTCACCTCCCCCCCATCAACACATACAACCCATGATCCCACACACAATGAATACTTATAAAAATGACTTCTAAATGAAAATTGTAAAATAAAAGGATTCTATCATACCAGGAGCCAGCTCGGTCACAGGAACGTCGCCACGGCCCACCCAGACTGGGACAGGAACAGAGTCCACTCCACAGCTGTGAGGCTGCAGTGCAGGACTCCAGCCACCCCAACAAGGGCGAGAACCACGGCAACGACCCCAGACCAAGCAGGCAAGCCCTGATATGATAGAACCCACAGGAAACACTGGGGGTAAAACCATAGTCTTCTTCTTTTCCTTTGGGCTTTTCCCTTCAGGGGTCGCCACAGCGAATCAGTTTCCTCCATCTAAGCCTGTCTTCGGCATCCTCCACTCTAACACCAGCCACCTTCATGTCTTCATTCACTGCATCCATAAACCTCCTCTTTGGTCTTCCTCTAGACCTCTTTCCTGCAGCTCTAGACTCAGCATCCTTCTACCAATATGTTCACTGTCTCTCCTCTGAACATGTCCAAACCATCTCAGTCTGGCCTCTCTGACTTTATCTCCAAAACCTCTAACATGTGCTGTCCCTCTGATGTATTCATTCCTGATCCTATCCATCCTGGTCACTCCCAAAGAGAACCTCAGCATCTTCATCTCTGCTACCTCCAGCTCTGCTTCCTGTCTTTTCTTCTGTTTCAATGCTGCTCACTAAAAATCACAAAACCATCTGCAACCATCAGAGTCCATGGTGATTCCTGTCTAATTGGAAAATAAAACTACATTTTTGTGCAACTCAAAATGTTAACTGTAGTTTTATTCATCTATGCACATTACTAACATGAAATATAGACACAAAAGATCAAAGTATATCAGCTGATATGTTCTGATATTTTTCTACAGGTTGTTTAGTAGAATGACTTTAGAAAATATAGGTCATGTTTTGGTGTGCCACCCCAAATTTAAAGTGGCCCCCCAGAGGCCACCCCTAGGAAAAATTTCTGGAGGCGCCACTGCATCCTACCTGTGGGGCATACCCACTAACAACATTGAACATCACACCCTCCATTTCTATCTTCAGACTCATCACTCTATCTGACACTCTTTTTACCTCCACAACACTCCTAACAAACTCCTCCTTTAGGATAACTCCTACTCCATTTCTCTTCCCATCTCCACCATGATAGAACAACTTGAACCCTGCTCCTAAACTTCTAGCCTTGCTACCTTTCCACCTGGTCTCCTGGACACACAGTATGTCTACCTTTCTCCTCCGCATCATGTCCACTAACTCTCTACCCTTTCCTGTCATAGTTCCAACATTCAAAGTCCCAACTCTCAGTCCAACACTAGTGACTTTACTCTTCTCTCTCTCCCTACGAACCCGCCTTCCTCCTCTCCTTCTTCCACCAACAGTAGTCCAATTTCCACCTTCACCCTGTCGGTGAACAGCACCGATGGCGGTCGTTGTTAACCCGGGCCTCGACCGATCTGGTATGGATTTCGTAGGTCTGATTCGCATATTTGATTTGACAAGATTTTACGTCGGATGCCCTTCCTGACACAACCCTCTGTATTTATCCGGGCTTGGGACCGGCACAATGAGACCCTGGCTTGGGCCCCCTCGTGGCTACATTTGTGGGTAAAACCATAGAAAAACGCTTAAATGAAATATCTAGGCCCTGCGACTGACTGGCGACCTGTCCAGGGTGAACCCCGCCTTCGCCCTTCAGTAGCCGGGATAGGCTCCGGCACCCCCGCGACCCCGAAAGGGAAGAAGCGGTCAAGAAGATGGATGGATGAAATATCTAAAAATGCATTCAAAACGCAAAATTATAAATAGGTATAAATTCATAAGATAAAATGAGATAAATAAAATAATATACTAAAACTAACAGAATAAATAGGCAGATAAGATCAATTAAAAGCAGAATTTAAAAGGTGAGTTTTGAGCCTCTTTTTAAAAACCTCTACGGCAGGGGTCTCAAACTCAATTCATCCGGGGCCGCTGGAGGCAGAGTCTGGGTGAGGCTGGGCCGCATCAGGATTTTCACAAGAAAATCGCTGATAAAACATTACAGTGTTCTCAGATATCTTTATTTTTAACACAAAATAATGAATAAATAATGAACGACGTGTATAGATCTTTGTGTGTGTTGATTTATATATTAAAAAAGGGTATGTCCGTTTCTGAAATAGTATATACTGAAGATTGAACTTAAGATATATTGCTAGGGGGTAGGATTGAAAAAAGTTTTTTAAACTTCTTCCTACTCCATTTTGAACTACATAATAGAGGTGTAATGTATTTATTTATAATTTATATAGAATTTTCTGTTGTTGTTTTCTTGTTTTTTTTTGCCATGTACTATGTATGTGTTGTTCAAAACAAAAAGGACTAACTAACTAACTAATAAAATAAATACATTAAAAGATGAATAAAAAAACAAATAAATTAGTAATAAATAAAATAATAATAATGACCATACAGCAGATACAGACGACTGAAGAAACCACATATTGACTGACTGACTGAGAAACTAATTATGTTTATTCAGTTTCAAATGTCTGTATTAACAGATCCTCCTCCAGAGTTAGAGAAGCTCCAATACCGAGAAAATCTTTGAAGGATTTCATTTCTTGTAGATTTTTGTAGAACTCCTCACAATAAATAAATCTGATGTATGTGTCTTCCATTCATTGGAGGTGTGGGGTGCTCGCGCGCGGCGGCTGCATCAGTGCGCATTCGGGCTGCTTTCCATGGGGGTTCTATTCAAACGCGCGTAGCAGAATATCGGACTTCTACCGCGTTTACATGGACTGGAATGCGCGCCGACACAGCCGGTGTGCGAACCTTAAAATTCACAGACACGCGCACGCAGGTGCGAGCCGAGCTCAGGATCACATGTTTGACAGACGGGAGCAGCGGATCGCCGCGCGGGGCGGGCTACAGGTTTGGGGCTTGGAGCTTGGGGAGCTCTGATTCAATAGGAACAGTCAGCAGGTCAAAAAAGACGTATTCTTCAGCATCATCTGTGTCTTCATTCTAAGAGAGACATCCACAGACAGAGCTGGTAGCTCCTCCTACACGCGGCGCGGCGACAGAAACACATTTTTTGACGAGCCGCAAGCAGCAAATTCCCCGCGCGGGGCACGAGAATTTATGACGCAAATCGCGTTTGGTGCTTCATGGCTCCTCCTCCGCCCAGCTGATTGGAGGAATGAAAGAATGAGGGAGGAGGTACTGGACAGCCCGCTGATGTCCCGCCTCCAGAGTCATATACCTCACTGTGATTGGTTCGTTCAGCTCTGCACTAGGGGTGTGCCAAAATATCGACATTGCGATATATCGCGATATTTAGTCCTGCGATCGATTCTCGATGGGTTCTCACCAAGTA
>NC_050512.1:30930979-30933217 GCF_002922805.2 Oryzias melastigma
ACTTGTTTGTGAAATTCAGAAAGTTTGATTGGTAATTTCATTGGATCAAAATCACATTTTGAATAGAAATTCAATGCCTCCAACTTTGTGAAATAAGAATGATGGTATAGAGAACCAGTGAATGCTTGTTTTTAATAAAGTTTTTTAGCCATTGCAATTTAATGACTCCATTCATCACCTCAACATCTATTACATTCATCCCACCCTCTTCAATTGGTTTATCTATGTCATTTTTTCTAATTGGGTGTTGTTTATTATTCCAAATAAAATTCAAATGAATTTTGTTGATGTTCTTTATGTAAAAGTTGGGGAAAGCCACAGCAAATGCTGGGTAGATTAGTCTAGAAATGCTCTCCATTTTTGTTAATAAAATTCTACCAAAAATTTAAATGTTTCTTTGTAACCAACTGCTTAAGATCTTTTGGTTTTTATCAATTATTGATTGAATATTAGTATTCAATCTGTCCTTAAAATTTCTATTAATCGTTATTCCTAAGTATTTTATTTCATTTTTTTACTGGGATATTATACATGTGAGTTTCTTTGGTATCACGAATTGTCATTATTTCACATTTGTTTTTGTTTAATTTTAGACCTGAAGCTTGGGAGAATAAAGAGAATGTATTCTTTATGTTTTAACAGTAAAGCTGTATCATCAGCCAACTGGATTATCTTAAGGGGATTTCCTGCCACAGATTTAGGTTTAATTGTTTGGTCATTTTGTATTGATAATGTTAACATTTCTGTTGCTAAAATAAAGAGATGTGGACTGACTGGGTCACCTTGTCAAACTCCTCTGTTCACTGTTCACACAGAACTGCACTGGTTATGTTTTTATATAACATTAAAATTGTGTCTATGAATTTTTTGCCAAAACCAAAGTGCTAGAGTGATTTTAAAATAAATGGATGTTCTAAAAACAAAATAATTCCATCATCTTCAATAAATTTACTATAATCTAACAAATCTAAAACGAATATTGTTGTGAATCAACCTATTTGGAAGAAAACCGGATTGTGTTTCACTGATTAAATTTTGTATCTCATTTTTGAGTCTGTTAGCCAAAACGTGTAAATAGTTCATAATCAACCTTCAATAAACATTAAACATAAAAATAAACATTTCAATTACAGTTTTGTCTTTGTTTGGTTTTGGTATTAATATTATTACGCCTTGTTTCATTGTTGTCAAAAGTGTATTATTCTGCATACATTCCTTCAAAGCATTAAATTGAAGCTGCTTCTTAACATCAGCCGTCTTCACTAAAGACTTCAGATTTATGTTCTGTTGGAAGTAGAACAGCTGGTTGGAGCTGTTTACAGGAAAATGTCCAGAAATGATCAGATTTGTTCCTGAATATTTCTGTAAATTCATTTCAAAGAGACAAAGCCACAGTGGATCAGCAGGGGGCGCTGGTGTACCAATAATTCAACTCTAGGATGAAGGATTCATCTACAACAGGGGTGTCAAACATGATTGAAGGGGGAGCAAAAATCCTAAACACGCTGGTCACGAGCTGAACAAGATAAACTTTTATTGAAAATATTAAAGCAAAACTTTTTGAATATAATATATAACACTTAAAAAAGATGTATAAAACAGGAAAAAAATTAAATAGACAGAAAATATTGTTCCTGAATAATAAGTGCTGTAACAGGCTGGTGACCTGTCCAGGTGTATCAGGCCCTCATCCAACAGTAACCAGGACAGTCTCCTGCAGGTTAAGAAAATCGATGGAAGTTCAGGACGAAAATCCTGCATTGAGCGGCCATATTGGATTTTTTTTAAACTGCTGATCGAGTCACTGAAAATGTCATGTGTCCGAAACTGAGTCCCTGATTGGTTTGCTCTTATAACATGTCAACATAGTTAACAAAAACAATTTAAAAAGGTCGTTCGATAAAGACAGTTCTCCATATGAACCTAAAGCTGAAACTCCTCCCCCAAAACGACCATTTTCTTTTCCACCGTCACATCCTCCGTCCAGTCTCCACGAACAGGTCAGGACCAACAGCAGAACTGACTCCACTTTGGTCTGTTGCTGCTTTTTCTTCTTTAAATTAAAGCATGTTTGTGTTCTGTAACTAGCTTTCCTGTGTTCTTCAGTTGACACATTCATTTAGTATTTTTCTCATTTTTATGACTTTTTCTGTTTTTTAACATTCAGGTTTTTGATTCTTTGATGAAACAGATCAAAGTAAATGTGTTCCTACATAACTGCTATCAGTGGCTACAAAA
>NC_050512.1:30933894-30935552 GCF_002922805.2 Oryzias melastigma
TCAGGAGGATTCACAGAGACAGAGATGTTCTTTGGAGCATCTGGAGATGAAAGAGGAAAGTTGGAAGATTCACAAACAGAAAACTCTTTTATTCAAACGTTAATTTTTTTTCTATCCTAAAGAATTTTATAGTAATGAAAATTCAATAGGATCCACTTTGTTATCATTTATTAGACAGTGTTAAATAATAATAATTTAAAAAGAACTCACATTTCACCTCCAGTTTAAGGTAAGATTGTTTCAAACCCAGCTGGTTCTCAACTTCACAGAAATAATCTCCAGAATCTGTGGAATGGATGGAACTGAAGACAAACTGTGGACCTCCAGAGATCATTTTAACATTTGAGTTTGTCTTCTTGAACCAGGTGTAGTTAGCTGCTGGGTTAGCATCACTGCTGCAGGTCAGAGTCACTGAACTGCCCTCCAGGATCTCTGTGGGGGGATCCAGTGATACAGTTGGAGTTTGTGGAGCATCTGGAAAAGAGCAAGAAAACTTTATTTTTAGGAGAAATGGACAAAAACATCTGAAGAAATTATGTCGTATTTTATCTTTTATTTTAACTTCTTAGATGGAAAAAAATGTATCTTCCACAGACTAATTTTCTTTCTTGTCCTTTTAGCATTTTGGTATAAAATTTCATCATTCAAAAATATCAAACAATGAAGAAAAACACCAAAATCTTAGCAGAAGTTTCCAGAAATTCCAGTTGAGCTGTTTGAGGTTTTTTTTCTCCCAACTAAAATCAATATATTTTCATGTATTTCTTCAAAAGTTACATTTTTAATAGACAATAAAAAACAGAAATCAAGTTTGTTCTGTTTGTGTAAATGGTTTCATGTTTGTGTTTTACAGAGTGAACTCACAAACTTCAGGACTTTGATCCGTCTTTGAATCTCTCAGAGAACAAGAGATCCTGTCTGTGGAAGAATTCCAGCTTCTGTACAGAAACGTCTGACTGGTTTCAGACTGAATCCTTGATCTGGATTCTTCTCCGTTTATGAACCAGACATATTTATTCAAACCATCTGGATCACATCTGATGAAACACTTTAGCTGAACGTCTGAATCTTCCTGCTGGACTGATGTGGAAACCAGCAGAACCTGGAGGTCTGGAATATGATGAAAACATGGATGTTATCGTCCATGTTTACCGTCTAAAACCACTTTGGAAACATTTGATTTATCAAAAAGTCACAAACATCAAATATTTTATATAATTTAGTTCATATAAATAGAATTAATCTGATAAGTTTTACCTCCAACAGTTAATCTCACTCCAGGTTCTCCGATGTAACGTCCAGTTTTATAGTTTGTTTTGAACATGAACTTATAAACTGCTGAGTCGCTCTCTCTCACTCCAGAGATTCTCAGAGAACAGATCTTTGGAGAACAGCTGTACGTCACTCGATCTTTGTATTCTGGATCTTCTTTCAGGTCTACAGGTTCTCCTTCAGTTCTGATGAACCAGAATCTTTTTTCAACAGTGATGTAGACTCCATTTAACATTACTGGATGATCATATGAGCACCATATGAACACAGCTGATCCTTTAATAGTACATTTTTCAGTCCGATAGTATTTCACGTTCCAGCCTGTCTGACTCTTCACAACTGAAACAGAGAAATGATCAGAAACATGATATATCTGTATTTATTGT
>NC_050512.1:30935587-30935704 GCF_002922805.2 Oryzias melastigma
TTGGACATTTACAGTTTAAGTTTTCTATCAAAATCACAGAAAAGAAAACATGAGGATGATTGACAGACTGACCAGCTCCAATAAACAAAAACAAGAACTTATAAATAAAAACTAATA
>NC_050512.1:30936532-30939437 GCF_002922805.2 Oryzias melastigma
TCCTGTCTGTGGAAGAATTCCAGCTTCTGTACAGAAACGTCTGACTGGTTTCAGACTGAATCCTTGATCTGGTTTCTTCTCCGTTTATGAACCATATATTTATTCAAACCATCTGGATCACATCTGATGAAACACTTTAGCTGAACGTCTGAATATTCCTGCTGGACTGATGTGGAAACCAGCAGAACCTGGAGGTCTGGAATATGATGAAAACATGGATGTTATCGTCCATGTTTACCGTCTAAAACCACTTTGGAAACATTTGATTCATCAAAAAGTCATTGAAGAGCAAAACTTTTTAATTAATTTAGTCAACTTTAATATTTATATTCTGATAAGTTTTACCTTCAACTGTTAATCTCACTCCAGGTTCTCCGATGTAACGTCCAGTTTGATGGTTTGTTATGAACATGAACTTATAAACTGCTGAGTCGCTCTCTCTCACTCCAGAGATTCTCAGATAACAGATCTTTGGAGAATAGCTGTAAGTCACTCGATCTTTGTATTCTGGATCTTCTTTCAGGTCTACAGGTTTTCCTTGAATTCTGATGAACCAGAAGCTTTTTTCAAAAGTGATGCTGACTCCATTTAACATTCCTGGATATTCATATGTGCAAAGTATGGACACAGTTGATCCTTTATTTGCACATTTTTCAGTCTGAAAGTATTTCACTTTCCAGTCTGTCTGACTCTTCACAACTGAAACAGAGAAATGATCAGAAACATGATATATCTGTATTTATTGTGTGAAGATTTGATATGCAAACAGTTGAGATTTACAGTTAAACAAAATGTTGTTCAACACTTAACAAAACAAGTCAGTTTTCATAGTTTTTATAAGTTTTAAATCAAAATCACAAAATAGAGAAACAAGAGGATGATTGACAGGCTGACCAGCTCCAGTAAACAAAAACAAAGACTGACAAAAACAAAAAAATGTTACTTCTTTGGTTCTCGTTTAAAGTTACAGTCAATTGTAGGTTTTGTTAAAACAAGCTAAAAAATGAGTTTAATCGTGTGCAGTATCACGTGAGTGGGGTGATTTATATTTTAGTCGTTTTGTTTTGGGGGGCCTCCACCTTACGTAGCTAAACGGGCCTCGGCTAACTGATCTTTTTTTCCTATTTAGTTTGTGTGATTGTTTTATTAAACTTTTTTTTGTTTTGTGTTTCTAGAACTTTTGTAATCATTTTATTTTTTTAACTCTGAGCCACGCCTCCTGCCTTTGTGTGCTATCGAACGGTCCTCGTACCTTTGCACCTACCACACACACTTCGGAGGGTATTATCCTGCTTATACCATGACCATTTACAAAATCAATATTTAGTACTTTATTCTTATTTCTTTGGTTTAGCTCTTTTTTTTTACAAAAAGCGGACTATTTGATCCGTGATGCGGCTTGTTGTCACGGTGACATGGATCACGCAGAGAGCCTGAAGCGTTACAGACCTCAGCTGCAGCTGTAAAGTGTTGCTGTTTTTAAAAGAAATACCGGACAAATTAAGATTTTTTTTCTGAACTTAAGCCTTCAGTGAGCAGCTAGAACATAAACAGAACACAATCAGCTTCTGTCTGTGTTCATTTCACGGCAGGTTCGCTCTTCTGAGCTGCTCTTGTGGTGAGACAGAAGACTACACCTTTCATGCCGAGTGCTGCGTCTTATTAGTGGGAGAATAACTAATTTTAAAAACAAATGACCGAAGTTAGGCTGAACATTATGGGGTGGAGGGTTGACTCATTTGTCAGTTTGTACTAATTTACCTTACAAAAGGAAAGCAATATAAATGCTGGTCGCTACAATAAGTTAAATAAAGCATCAGTTCAGAGAGAAAGTTCATCCATTACTGCTTGTTTTGTCCAGATGATGAAGGAAAAATGTGTTTTAAAGAAGCCTGCGCAGTGATATCGAACGTTTGGTCTGTGTGACCGGAACTTCTTCTTTAGGTGTGGTTTATCACTGTGGTATAACACTTTTTAATCCACACCCAGCAGCCAGTCTGAAGAGTATTCACCCAGACCATAGTATAAATAAATATACAACGTTAGTGTGTTAATATTCAATTCAGTTTTATTTAGCCCAAAATCACAAAGGAAATTTTGCCTCATTGGGCTTCATGCAGGTAATTTAATAAAATGTGTTGCAGAAAATATGTGTGTTTGTGGGTGAATGACTGTGACTCAAAAGCTTTATGGATCTGAAAGTGAAGTAGAAAAATACTGTAAATGTTCAACATTAACATGAAGATTTGTAAATATGAGATAAAATGTCTGAAAGTTACAAAAGTTTAACAAAGGTTGTTTATAGTAGAAATGAAAGATGAAACTGAACCACAAACAGCTAAAAAAAAATCTTTCACACAGTCATTAATGCAGAAGTTTGAAGAAGCTGTAGGAGAATTCAGAGCTGCTGCTCTGCTGTCCATCCATCATCCATCCATCCATCCATCATCCATCCATCATAAATGTTCGATTTTTACCTGAAAAGCAGCAAAGTAAAACAACAAATCCTCTCAGAGCTGCAGTCAGACTCATAGCGTCTCCTCTCTCTGGTTCCTTTCTCCACAGAGTTCATGTGTTGCAGAAAATGCTTTAAAAGAAAAGAGTGTTGCTTTTTATCACACCTTCTTCTGTGATCAGAAATGTATTCATCTTCTTAGAAAAACGTCTTCCTCTTTCTATCAGAACAATTTACATAAATAGAAACAGAGGTGTGAAAGAAAAAGACAAAGTGACGATAAAATGTCTTTAATTTTCTGAAGAACAAAAAAGACCAACAGACTGTTGCAAATGAAAAATGTAATGAAAGTTTTCTGTGTCATCAAATGTTAAACAATCAAACTTTTAAATTGAGGTAACTTTGTGAAGATTTAGAACAGAAACCCCAAAAAACAGCGACTTCTTCTTT
>NC_050512.1:30939586-30941425 GCF_002922805.2 Oryzias melastigma
TCTCTGGTTCCTTTTTCCACAGAAAAACTTCTTCCTCTTTCTATCAGAACAATTTATATAAATAGAAACAGAGGTGTGAATGAAGAAAACAAAGTGACGATAAAATGAACTTTAATTTTCTGAAGAATAAAAAAGACCAACAGACTGTTGCAAATGAAAAATGTAATGAAAGTTTTCTGTGTCATCAAATGTTAAACGATCATAAATATTTAAATTGATGAAACCTTGTAAAGATTTAGAACAGAAAACCCCAAAAACAGCGAGTGAGGATCCAAAAAGACTTCATTAAAAAGAGCTCAGCGTAGTTCTGGAGATAAAGATGTTCTTACAGCACTTTTGGTTTTAGTTACAATCATTACGTACTTTCTTCTAAGTTCCTCCAACTTTAAGTTCTGGATGCTGGTTGGATGTTTGTGGATGTTAACAACCTTTGTCATCAGCATGCTCACTCTGGACAGACGGTTCTGATGGAGACTGAAACTTCTTCTGTTCATAGATGTGTGAACGTGTGAAGAGAAAACTGATGCATGCAAGCCTCAACACAAACTGATCTGTGCTCTAATGATGCATTAAAATAATAATGTTGAAGGTTCATATGTTTTTTTTTTTACTTTCTAAAGCTGTGTTTTTTTTATTTTAGTTTTAAAAAGTTCTAAATAAATCAATCTAATCAATAATATGATCAATAATATAAATTGCATAAGGAATTATTTTTACACAAAAACCAAAATAAATAAGTGTCAACTTTATTGGTGGGATTTTAAATGTTAGTTTGTTTTGTCACATTAATTATTTCCTCCTTAGCTGTTTCTCTGAGGCCTCTTGAGTTTTATTTTCCTCATAAATGGATGTAAAGTCTGAAATTTGTCTCCCAAAACATCCAAAAGTACCAACCTGCAGACAAGATGATCAATATTTTTTGTCCTACTCCAGCTGATCAAATCAAATGAAACTTTATTTATAAAAAAAAGCGCTTCTCATACTTTGCAGAACAAATATTAACTTATAAAAACGACTTCTAAATGAAAATGTTAAAATAAACTTCAGGCTTGGCTGGTCTGGAGGATTCTATCATACCAGGAGCCAGCTCGGACACAGGAACATCACCACGGCGCCCACCCAGACCGGGACAGGAACAGAGTCCACTCCACAGCTGTGAGGCTGCAGTGCAGGACTCCAGCCGCCCCAGCAAGGGCGAGAACCACGGCAACGACCCCAGACCAAGAAGACAAGCCCTGATATGATAGATCCCACAGGAAACACTGGGGGTATAACCAATGTAAAATGCTCAAATGAAATACATAAAATGCATTCAAAACGCAAAATTAAAAATAGGTATAAATTCATAAGATAACATGAAATAAATAAAACATAAATACAATTATATATTAAAACTAATAGAATAAATAGACAGAAAAGATCAACTAAAAGCAGAATTTAAAAGGTGAGTCTTGAGCCTCTTCTTAAAAACCTCTACGCTCTCTGCGGCTCTGAGGCTCTCTGGCAGGCTGTTCCAGAGACGAGGACCGTAATGATGAAACGAAGCCTCACCATGTGTTTTGTACTTAATTCAGTTAGATCGGCTGCTTAAACATGGATCAAGTTCTGGTCAATCCAGATGTTCACATTATTTATATTCTAAAAATTCACAATGCTCAATTATTTTCACAAAAACACCTTGTCTATACATGTTATTTATTGTCAAAATTTTATTTCAAATGCATGCATTTCTTTTATTGCTATTAACAATATATATTTGGAAATAATTTGTCATATATGAGGGAGTATTAGGGCCACCAAAAAAAAAAAAAAAAAAAAAAAGCATAAAGTCATATTACT
>NC_050512.1:30941525-30948014 GCF_002922805.2 Oryzias melastigma
GTGTTCTCAGAGCTACTGCTGTCAGGTGGAGGTGGACGGCGAGGACGTGGGAGCGTGCACCGCCCACACCTTCACCTGTGGGGCGGGCGTCGGACTCTTCCTCAGGTGACCGGCGTGGATTCCATGATTGTATTTTAATGAAGCTGAAAACAACACAACTTTGTGTCACAATAACAAACGTTGTGTTTGCAGGGTCAGAGAGAGTCAGGTGTTGTTTGTCGCAGGTAAAACGAAGGGCTGCTTCTATCCTCCCCCGTTTCTGGATGATTACGGCGAGACTGACCAAGGCCTAAAGTAGGACTTCCTGTTTGTTTGTTTTTGGAGCCCCTCCCTCACCTGTTTGTTAACAACTCGCTGGTTGCAGGCGCGGAAACCCCCTCCACCTGTGTTTGGAGCGATACCGGAAGATCGAGCGCCTGTGGCGGCAGCACGGCATCCCGGAGGTCATCGGTCACGCTCAGGAGGCCAACCAGACGCTGGTCGCCATTGACTGGCAGCATCTGTGATGTTAGACTCCTCCCACACTCAGGAGCCAGTCACCTGATTGGCTCTCAGCCTTTGCCCCTCATCTTAACTCTTGCAGGGATTTTTTTTTGTTTTTTAAACGTGTGATTGGCTTGCTAACGAGTTTACCTTTTAAAGGAGCGACGCTTTTCCTCCGTCAGCTGATGAGTTTAAATGAAGAATGGAAGTGTTGGTCTCCATGGCAACAGGATGGAGCGGCGTAACACCTTATAGACTCTTGTCATGTGACATCAGAGGAAACGCTGCTGGTGTGTAAAGGGACTTCCTGTTTACAGATGAACACAATTTTACTTAAAAAAATAAAAGACAACCTTAAAAGTTTTTTCGTAAATTTGTACAATATTTTATTTTATAAATGTCCTACAGAATTGTATTTTTCATTTTATTCAGTAAAGTAAAACTAATTACTGTTGCATTATTTTTTTAACATTGCTCACCTTTGCTCTTTTTTTTGGCCGCTTTTATTTTGAAGGCTAAAAAAAAAAAAACGCAACTTAACCCTTTAACACCAGAGCTCCAGAGCTTTAACACCATTAACACGATAATTCCAGTAGATTCTGATGGAGAAATCATTAGAATCTACTGGAATTATGTGTTAATGGTTTAAAAGTTACAGTATTTAAGGATTTTGTGTTTAAACGTCACCGATGACGCCTGAGGTGTTAAAGGGTTAATAGAAAAGTCGATATATTCAGTAAAACCTCAAATTTTGGAGAATCTTTTTATTTAAATTTTAATTTTGATCTAATATGGAAAATGCATTTTGCTAGAACATTTATAAAATAAATACTGTAATTTTTTTTGTTATTTATGTAAAATTTTGTTAAACAGGAAGTCACTTTACACAGTAGTGGTAGTATCGCCATTTTTTTCATGTGAAAAGGGTCTATTAACTCCTTTTTCAAAAAGGGGGCGTGGCTTCAGCCATGGCTTGGTTAGTTTTATGGATGGAGCTGATTGATTGATTGATGCCACTTCCTGTCGGATTGTGCGACTATTTTCCTTTGGGCAGAATTTCCGTCCGGTTTTGTTTGCGTGTGGGAGGTGATTGGTCACATGACCTGTTGATATGTGAATTCCTGTACAGAGTACGACGTGTAACATACTGTTTAAGAACCAGAGTGTCAATAAAAAAAGACTTTAAAGAAGAACTGACTCTGTTCTGTCTGTGGAGGAGTTCAACTCACGACAACGAGGGCGTCCGACTCCTAATCTAAAACAGAACCTTGATCCTATGGAGCTAAATTGGGGCCAAAATTATTTAAAAACCCAAATTAAACAAATTGAAAAAAAATTTTTTTGGGCCAAAACAAATGAAAATGTCAGAAACTTCTAGCTATTCTAAAAAAAGCTGAATTACTTTCAGATTGAAATATTAATTTTCAACATTGAAAATGTCAATTAGAAAACTTTTCTGTTTCAAATCTTTTTTTTCACTTTCAATACTTTTTTTCTTGTTTTAAATTTTGAAATTTTCAGATTTGAAAATGGGGAAAAAAAAGATTTGACACTGAAAAAAAGCTTAGAAATTTAAGTTTTGACTTGAAACCTAGAAAAACAGAAAATTTGAGAGAGAGATGAGATCAACTTTATTCATCCCTGCAGGGAAATTCAGTTGTAGAAGCAGCAATTAATAATAATGAAAAGCACAAAACACCATTAAACTGCTAAAAGATCAATACAAAATTCAAATGATCAATAAAATGTAACTAACTTATAAATATAAGTAGTCATAGCAGCAGAATAAAAAATAAATAAACAAATGAACACACATAGCAGCAGAAAAAGACTATATACACCAGGGCTGGATCTGGCCAGCCCCTGTTGGGGGTGCAAACAGAATATTGGGGGGGCAAGTTTGGGGATACTAAGTGGTTGTGGTGTAAAATCCGCCCAGGAAGTCCCCCTCTGATAAAAATCCTGTCTATAGAGTTTGTAACATGTCTGTGTGTCATTTTTCTTCTGAAAGAGAACAAATGTAATCAGAAATCATTTAGTTTTTGCATTTCCAAGTATTTCTCGGGCTGCACGGTGGCGCAGTGGTTAGCGCTCTTGCCTCACAGCGAGAAGGCCCCGGTTCGACTCCCGGCTGGGACCTTTCTGTGTGGAGTTTGCATGTTCTCCCCGTGCATGCGTGGGTTTTCACCGGGGACTCCGGCTTCCTCCCACCGTCCAAAAACATGCTTCATAGGTTCATTGGTGACTCTAAATTGCCCCTAGGTGTGAATGTGAGAGTGGATGTGTGTGTGATTGAGGCCCTGAGACAGACTGGAGACCTGTCCAGGGTGAACCCCGCCTTCGCCCGTCAGTAGCCAGGATAGGCTCCGGCACCCCGCGACCCCGAAAGGGATGAAGTGGTCAGGAAAATTAATGAATGTATGAAGTATTTCTCCTTTTAAATCAATCAAACTGTCTGGGACAGACTCTGTCTGAATGAATGATCTTCTTTCCATCAACGTGCTGATGAAAGGTTGACACCAACAGCTCTCTGCAGGAAGAGTCTGCTCTGATAGCTCCGCCCCCAGACTAACACAACACTCAATTTCTCCACTGATGATCACTAGATCATTTTAGACGCAGAATCCCGAATATCTTCCAGTTGTGTCCTGTCTTCACTAAACTCCAGTTCAAACAGCTGTTTGTTACTTTAGGCGCAGCCTAGAGACCCCCCAATGGCAAGGACAGATTTTGGCTTTTATTTTTTAAATACAAAAAAATTGGACTAAAAATCATCCGTTTTATTTTTTAACTGAATGCAAGAAGCTGCCATAACTGTGGGTTGATTCCACTTGTTCTTCATCTCGTCTTCCTCCAAAAGAACTTGATTTGCTCTAAATTCAACTCTTTGATCATTTTCAAATACATTGAGATAAAGATAAAAAAACAGTGAATAATGTTTATTTTCATGAAACTCTTAAGGTATTAAAATGCTGCTTTTCTATTTAGGAAAACAATAATCCAGAAGCTGCTCCCACACATGCTGCACATCTAACAGATTTATTTGTGTTCCGTCCTTTTTTCATTTCCCTCTCGAGCTCCAGCAGTGAAGCTTTCACACAGGAGGTCTAAAACTGCAGAAAGTCTCCATTTCTCTGTAGAAACTTGACTGGATTTCAGTCATTTTGTTTTGTGGTTTTTATTTTCTTGATGTGATCACAGCTAATGAATAAAAAAGATGAATCAATGATTTCCTGCAGTCTTCATGAAAACATCCGACTCCTGTTTCTGGACCCCAATTTTCAAAATAAAATGACTTCTATGTATTTTACAGTCTTTATCTCAGTGTTATAATGTTAGAACCTTTTACACAAATGCACAAACAAGCACAAAATCTCCTTTCAACATGATGCAAAATGAGTTTCACCATTTAAAACAGCAACACCACCACCTTGTGAAGAAACACAGCATTTACACACACAAAACTACGGTGGCCCTGAAGCTCAAACCTCATTCCCAAATCCCTCAGTGCCGAAACACCTGCTGTATTGAAAGAATGCTCAATTCTTATGATCCCGTTACACCATCATAAAATATGTGGAACAAATTTGAGACAGTGGGTAAATAAAGAGCATTTTTCTTCCCTGAACATCATTGATATTTTAAACTAAAATAGTTGGTGACCTGCTGGACTCTCACGGAGTCGTCAACCATGTAGCACACAGACTGTTTTAAAAGACTTTTTTAGGATTTAGATATAACTTTTTTGGTTTTTCAACATAATCTTTTCAAACTTTTCCACATCATTTTTTCTATGTTTTATGCTCCAATTATTTCGGTTTTTAGAGATTTTTCGGTTTGTTTTTGACATAATGTTCTTTGTTATGCTATTACTTGTTTTCTGCTGTATTTTTTTTCTTTTTTTAGACATTTCTTTCCATTTTAATATGATATTCTTTTCTTATGATGTCTCACCACTTTAGCCGTGTGATCCCACGACCCGGAGACGACAAGGTTCTCCCCCCGGGTCTGACTCCAGCTCACGCTGTCCACTTCCTGTGTGTGTTCTTTGGACACTCTCAGCGGAGCGTCCTGATTGGCTGTGTCCCACAGATGCAGGCTGCCGTCTCCGCCTCCTGCCACCAGGAGGTGCTCGTTAGTCTCACTCCATGCAACGTCAAACAAGCCGTCTCCCCACTCCCAGCTGAGGAACACACAGACCCGGGTCAATGTCTGCACTGCTAAAGTCCAATTTAGGGACCAGAAGTGTACCTCCTCACTGAGACGAGTCCTCGGGGGGTCTCATCGAGGATGAGCAGCGTCCCACAACCTGCAAAGAAGACGAGGAAGAAGCTTCAGTGAAAACAACTTTGAGAACCTAAGAGAAGCTGCATTTTTGGCAGCTTAAATAAAAAACATAAATCAAATATGATAAATTAAGATGAAATAAAACTTGTAAAAGGAAACCACATGACTAAAGAAGTGTTCAGTCATTGGCCAGGAATATTCTGTTGTTTTTGTTTGCAGGACAGTTTAACATCCAGCTGTGACTTTTTTGACGCTTTCGATCCAACCGTTCTGCAACCCTGACCTGCTATCCCGTAGTACTGGGACGCCGCACACGCCACCCTGTTGGGGATGAACGGGGACACCTCCACGGCGTAGCCATGGCGGCCTGGGCTGCGAAACACCTGGATCATGGCGTGCAGCGCAGCTCGCCCTGCAGATGCATGAAGGAATCAGAGAGCAGAAACCCCTCCAAAATCCTACAGACAGAAATCAGCTGTTAAATGCTTATATGCAGCATTAATATTTAAATATCCTCAATTCATAGGTAGGATTATAAAAAGTCATTCACAACAATATATTTAATAATGATCTTTATATTAAACAATTCTTTATTTCACCTATTTAAATTATGCTTTCTTGTTTGTTTAAGGCTAAATATTAAAGGGAAAATAGACTAATTCACACCAATACATCCAGGAGAAGTTTATTCTAAAGTCAGAAAAATGAAAAAAACAATCAAGTGACACTTTTACCTCAAATTAAAACTGTCTTCAAGTTCATTCACATTTTCCAGATTCTAAACAATGTTTCTAAAGAGTACAGAAGAATTTTTTTTAAATATTTAGCTTTAGTATTATATAATATATTCAAATTGCTGAAAACAACATGAATCGACACTCAATTAAATTAAATGAAGTTGCTGATGTGTTTTTTTTTTAATCGATATTTACCCGGAACTGAAATGGAAACGTTCAGTTTTACCGTCCTGTCACGTCAGTCAAAGATCAAATAATTCCACTTTCAGAGTTTTCTATGAAAATAAAGCTTTAAATTCACCTGTAAAGTTGCTAAAACCTCAATAATGGACGCATTTCTCTGAAAATGAGTCTCTTTTTGACTCTCCTGATCTTCCGTGTTTTGGTCAGCTGACCAAATTACCCGGATGTTGCTCTTCTAACAGGGTTTTTTTTTTCTCACCACTAGAGGGCGGTGTTTCCCCAAATAAAAGCCAGTCGCAAATGAAAACACGGAACCTCATCACTTTGCTGGAGGATACAAATTTGATCAGAAGACAGTAAAAGAAAGAGGAAATAAGTCACAAATACGTGACAGCAGAGGAACTGAACTTTTTTAGACCTTATTTCATCATCTGGACAAAAACAGCGGGAACATTCCCTCAGAAATGCTGCTTTTTCCTGTTGATTTTCGCTCTCCACAGCAAGAGCATAACTGCGCATGCGCATGCCGGCGCGGTTACCATGACAACGCGATGTTGTGTGACTGTGTGACTTCACACAGTGATGTAATAATGATGTGCGATGACATCATTGTATGCTTCAGTTATGTCATGTTTTCCTCCCTGCAGCTTCTGATTGTAATAATGACAGTGTGTGACATCATAACAGATGTCAGGGAAACTTCTTTTGCCATAAAAAATTTCCTGAAATTTCAAGTTTCTTGAAAGCTAACCAAGCGACACCACAAGAAAAAACCTGCTCAAACCCACCAATAAAACCA
>NC_050512.1:30950678-30952385 GCF_002922805.2 Oryzias melastigma
TTAACATAATTCCAGTGGGTTCTGAAGAGAAAAGCGGCTTTGCGTAAATATGCTATACTTAACGTTATTAATGTGTTGTTACAAAGTCGATATGAAAAGCTGCTTTTCTCCGCATCAGAATCAGCTGATTCATGTTGATTGCGCAAATGGTCTAGGATGTGGCTGGTGAAATCCCTGGTGTTTTCAACCAACTGTGGCACCTACGTAGAGTGGTCAGCCTCTGAATGGAAACTTGCAGCTCCATTCCTGCTGCTCTTGTCCATCTGTTGAAGTGGGAAAGACACTGAACCCAACAGTGCTCCTGGTGGCCTGGCTTGAGACTTGCACAGCAGATCCACCGCCATCAGTGTGTGAATGTGTGGGGATATGGGCTTATGAGACTGTAAAGCATTGTAAAAGTATTATATGTATATGTAAATGGTACTATCGTAAGAGGGCTGCACAGTGGAGCAGTGGTTAGGGCTCTTGCCTCACAGCGATAAGGCCCCGGTTCGAATCCCGGCTGGGACCTTTCTGTGTGGAGTTTGCATGTTCTCCCCGTGCATGCGTGGGTTTTCACCGGGGACTCCGGCTTCCTCCCACCGTCCAAATACATGCTTCATAGGTTAATTGGTGACTCTAAATTGCCCCTAGGTGTGAATGTGTGAGTGATTGAGGCCCTGCGACAGACTGGCGACCTGTCCAGGGTGAACCCCGCCTTCGCCCATCAGTAGCCGGGTTAGGCTCCGGCACCCCCGCGACCCCGAAAGGGAAGAAGCGGACAAGAAGATGGATGGATGGTACTATCGTACCATTTACATTTTAAAGTGGACTGATTGAAAATGTTCCACCATGCAACTTTCACACACCCTTCTAGTTTCTCCTCCTTACTCTCCTTACCTTTGTGCTCTTGCAGATATTGTCTTTAGTGTCTCCAATTAAGCGCTACTTTATAGGAATTTACTTCCATTTCCAATTCAAATCAACAATGTGAATCGCACAAGTTTCTCCACTTTAGTCTTTTAGTCCACATATCTGATCCTGGATCATCTCAAGGAAAGTCCTTGGTGACACAGTCTGTCAGGTTCTTTTCTACCCTTTTGTTTCCTTTCTCCCAGACCTGTCGTGTCCAAATCCAGTCCTCAAGGGTCAGTGTCCTACATGTTTTCCAACCAACCAGCCACTGAAGCTCCTTATTGGCTAAACACACCTGATCCAGGTAATCAACAGAGGATCAGGCAGGATTTCTGGAAAACCAGCAGGAGGCCTGGATTTGGACCCCCCTGTCCTGGAGGGTTCTGCCCACTCACCTGTAGTTCTCCGTGCTGTCTTCACTTTAAGGGTGTATTCAGACTGGACACATTTGGCTCAAGTGAACCAGAGTTTGTTTGAATACACCCCGCTTTCAGACCCATTTTTCATGCTGGTTTCGGCCGTAAAGTGTGCTAGGGTGTAAATAAACTCCACACTTGGAGTGGAACAAATGGACCAAAATGGCCACCATTGACGAACACAACAGGATGTAAACAGAGTAGGAATATGGCAAAATGAGCTGCGAAAAAACGTGAAGCAACAATGAGATACAGCAAGTCCTTGAAATATGGTTGAAGACTTAAAACAACTTTAAACGTGATACACAATGCTTTTCACACTGTTTTCTTGACAATCTGTGTGTCATAAACACTTATCAGCGTTCCTTTTAAGCTGTTGTCTCTTCAGTAACTGCCT
>NC_050512.1:30954810-30982871 GCF_002922805.2 Oryzias melastigma
AGCCGCCTGGTCTCACCGACATGCAGGCGAGGCATCTCAAACACAACTAATGCTCCGGTACTGTTAGCTTCACTACTACAAACAGCGTTAGCTTTAGCAACCAGAAACCTGAACGTTGTCAACTCTCGCTTTTTCCTCCAAACTACAAGAAAGAGAGCAACAGATGAGGACAAGAAGGAGTTCAAATGACGGTTAATCGAGTCCTTTCAGCGACAAACAGCAGATGAAAACTTCAAATAGCTTCGCTGCTGAGAACCGCGTGTCTCTGCCGCTGTGTGCGCGTGAACGACAGAGTGAGAGAGGAGGACCCGAGTGAAGCAAGAGGCCACGCCCAACCTTGGATCTACCAATCAGCACTAGCAGCTACTTTGAATGTGAAATTTGGGGGGGCATTGCCCCACCGTGCCCATGCCTAGATCCGGCCTTATCATAAACCCGCGCAGACTGCGTTCTTGAACGCTCCGCAGGCGGCCGGTGTGGAAGCACCTTTGAAGATTCTGCTCTCACGCGCGCGCATGCTCGTGGGAAAGGAAAGAGCGCTCGCGAGAGTCAGATTTGTCCGCGTGGAATGTTTGATGCGCGCGCGGAGAATTCTTATTTCTGCTGGAGTTTTGACATAAATAAAACGCCTCCCATTCATTTTAAGTGAGACATTCAGCTCCTCCAACACCCGGCGCAGCTTCAGAAACTCGTTTTTTGACGAGCGACAGGCTGTGAATTTCTCACGTGGTGAACGAGGGGCGGGGCACGGGAATCATGTTCAGCATGAAAGCACTTCCAGCAGCTTCATGGCTCCTTCTCCCAGCTGACTGGAGGAATGAATGAATGAGTGAGGAGGTACTGGACAGCCCGCCGATGTCCCGCCTCTAGAGTCACATACCTCACCGTGATTGGTTCGTTCAGGTCTGCACACAACAACTGTCATTCATATCAGCCTTGCGGGCCGCACTAACAGTAATCTTTCATATGAAGACGCGGGCCGCAAATCATCATCTCGCGGGTCGCAGATAGCCCGCGGGCCGCGAGTTTGAGACCCCTGCTTTAGGGGTTCCGTAATCCTGGGGAGTAAAACAGACAATCAATACTTTTAAAAGCATGTTTTCTGGATGTTTCCCACCGTTTGGTTTAGCGGACAGTTAAAGGGTTAAAGGCACACAAATAGATTTGAGATTAAAAAAAAAAGGTAAAAAAAATCTTTCCTTCCTTTATAAGGTTAGAGATTACCTTTATTTTGAAAAAATGAAAACATTACAATGAAATGAAGCAGTAAAGGGAAAAAAACACATTCCTTGGCAATTCTATTTATCTTAAATGATCAGTTTTCTTACATTGGGTGTTCACTGGAATGATTACAAGGTGAGGCAAAATAAGTAGTTTTGAAATGATTCCAGATTGAGATATAAAAAGTGTTGAGTGAGCTTTACAAGAGAGAATTCCTCCGGGATTCTTTGATGGTTTTCTTGTGGACGGAAGCCTCTAGTTAAAGAAATGCTGCTTATACCAGTGAGCTCTGGCGGTAACGTCGTTGGAGTAGTCTCCACCTGTGGTGTTCTCGTCCACTTTGTCATAGGAGTGAACGTTTCCATCCCCCATGTTGTACGCCGCTATCCCTCCTGCAAGAACAGATCCAGTTACAGCACAGAGAGGCGCCGCGCTGACGTTAACCAGTAAATACGTCAAACCTTTCAGCTTCTGCTCCTTGGTGCAGGATTGGAATGCAGGTTTTTGGCTGATCTGGTTGATGAAGTGAACCAGGATTCCAGTGCCTTGTCGTAGATGATGCACATCGTTCCATTTGCCCTGCGGATCATGATTACCACCTTTTGGATTGACGTCAACCTACAGAAAGGAACAGAAGAAAGCAAAAGCAGAGAAACTTCAAGGATGGGACCATCTTTTTATCCATAATGTCACGCATGGTATATAATTCCTAATATGTTTGAGCAGAAAAATAATTTTAATTCTAACAATATTTTTATTTGAAATTTAAAGAACTCTGTGCTCCATTGTGAGTTTGCTTCACTGTGTGCAACAAGGTGTTGGTGGTTGCATGTTTTCTCTTTTTCTAAATATGCAAACATCCACATATTCTTGCAAATCAATGCTTTACCTGCCAGCTCAACCAAAAACATTTAGAAAACATGTTTTTAAAAATATTGATGGTATGTTTTACTCCCCAAGATACGGAAGCACTAAAGGGAAAATGAATAAAAAAAAATAAATAAAAAAAAAAGTGGAGTAAAAAGTTTTTTTTTTTTCCCCAAAAAAATTAAAATAATAATAGAAAAAAAATCTGGTTTGTAAACGATGCGCAACGGATAGTAACTGGTGTGTATTAATTAGTAACAATTAAATTTTTAATAATAAAAAAAGCAGTTACAATCCGGTGTTACTAACCAGAATATTTTTTTACTACCTTAATTTTTAGAAGACACAGTTTTAGTTAGTAACCAGAACTTTTTTTTTACTCCAATTTTTTTTACAGAGCCTCTAAGTAAAAAATCTTTTATTATATTATTTATTTTTTTATTTTGATGTCCCTTCAGGGGCTCCGTACCATGGAAAAAATACAATTTTTAGTTTTTTTTGGTGTGTTTTTTTTAGGATAGTTGAAGGGTTAAAGCTGAAGACAACATGGATGATGTTGAGCGAGTAGCTCGGGTTTATCTGGAGAGCTTTATAGAGGCGCTGAAGTGGGAGCGGCGTGTCTGGATTCACCGGATCACTCAGAGTTTCTCCCGGTGCGGTGTACTTCACTCCTGACGGCCGTTTTAAACGTTACTTACTTCTGTCTGTGGACAGTTTGAAGAATTTCTGTCCTGCATTAACCTGAGAGGGTATAAATAAAACTGGAGGATCTTTTTATTGTTGTCTCAATGAAAATAAGATCATAAGCCCTTGAAGCTGGAGCGCCAGCAGCAATCCGGGTAGCTCTGCCGGACCCTGAGCGGTGGAATCGGCTAAACTGTCCACCGGGCGGCTAGTGGAGGCCCCAACCTGGCACTGCAGGTGAGGAGGGGCGCCGCACCAGGCAAAATTATTAATTACGTCAAACTTTTTAAGTTCTTTTATTTATGCTTTTTTACTACTTTTTTATTTATACATGAAATGAGCTGTGTGTCCAACTGTTGAAAGAAAAAAAACATTAATTTAAAGTCATTGGGATTTGGCGCCCTGTCCAGCGTCTCCACGCCCACTAGTTCTACTATTCTTGTGCTCCTGTGACCTCTCCTGTTTGCTTGTGAAATCATTCTTACGTTCCTAAAACTAGTTCCGCCCTCATGGAGGACTGTGCGCTCATGGAGCTTCTCCTTCAACATTAAAGGAAAAAAAATGGAAATACTCGCGGATCACTTGACTTTCAAATTAAAACTAAGAATAAAATGTTTTTATTTATCAATTTCTAAACTACTAGAGTAAAATGAATCATTTTTGATGTTCCCTTTAAAAAAAAAAAAGAAAATAAGGTAAACACAAAATGAATGTTTAAATTAGATTTCTAAAAAAAAAGTGTTCGATCACGGGGTACGGAAAACCCAAAAAGAGGAACTCTTAAAATGAATTTAAGCGTTCATCCCTTCTTGCCAAGGGCGCCATGCAGCCCATGGCCGGGCCGGAGTAACTAGGAGAGTCTTGATCAGCCTCGCAACCTCTGCGGGTTAAGAGTAAAAGGACCTCATGTAGACTACGAGCCTCACAAACAAGTTGTATTCTCTGAAAACAATCCAGACTTCATTTGCATAATCTAAAATGTACCTTCAACTCCAGGTTAAGAATTACAGATTAAGGTAAGATATTACCTGGTTATTAAACTGCTGTTTGCAGGAACGTAGCTCTCTCTAGAGAGACTCACCTGCATCAGTCCAAAGGCATTATAGGCGTTTCTTTCTGGGTTCCAGTCTCCCCAGCCGTCATCCAGGGCATTTCCAGCTCTGGACTCTCTTGAGATGATGCCAGCAATGATGGCCGGGTCAACGTGGAACTCTGATCCCACTTGCATGATAATGTCCTTATAGTTCCTCATTCTCCCTTCATCTGTTTGTGCCATTCTGTGTGACGCTCGAACACCTTTACAGACGAGGTCAAGGACAAAGTTAGTGTCAGTTCTCAGCGTCAGTCACTAAAGAGGTTTTAGCAGGAAACTTTGGGATGTATTGACATAAATGTGTCTTCATCAACAAATCTGTAGTAGTTACCCGTGAATGGCAGGTTGTCCTGTTTAGCAGTTTTCTCTGAAGCTCCAGAGGTTTGAACCTTCATGATGTCCCCATACGCTGAAACAAATCACTATGTTCATGTCTAGAAAATAACGTAATGACCAAAACTTTAGGGATTATTATCTAGCAGCTAAGTACACAAACAACAGAACCAGGATGTGTAAAGATAACATTTAGCATGTGTCACAACCTCAAGAGTACAGACCAATTTGGAGAAGGGCCATAACGAATATCAGAGCACTTAAACCTACAATTAAAGTCGGAAATCTGCTTTACTGGAGTTTTCTGCGTGCCGACTGGAGGAAGGAAGACCTGAGAAAAGCTGATAAGAACTACAGGAACTCTGACTGAAAATTCCCATGCCTGAAAAAACAAGTTTATTGTTGAGTGTTTAAAGGGTAACCAAGGGCAGTTGGAGGCTGACTCCATTATCGACCCAGATTTGAAAAAAAAAAATGAAAAAAAAAAAGCCTAAAAGGGGGCGGGGCTAGAGGAGGCAGGCTGAGTGTGTAGGTGTGGCTTGGAGCTTCAATCCCTGGGTCTTCAATATGGAGTGGTACCGAGCAAAGTAGGGCTGCCACAATTAGTCGACTAATCGATGACAAATCGACTATTAAAATCGTCGATGACTAATTTAATAGTCGATTAGTCGTTACTTTATACTATATGGAGTCAGAGTGTAGTAAAGTTTAAAGTTATATCAGCTAGCTTTTTGGACTATTTCGACATTTATTACAATTTTTTTAGGCGATTTTGGAGTTTTAGCTAATATTTCAGCTACATGCTAGCTGTTTTGGATCATTTAGGATTTTTATATTTTTTTACGCTAATTTGACTTTTAACTAATATTTTAGCTGGTTATCATTTTCAGCGTTTTCAGCTATTAGCTTCAGCAATTTCAGCAATCAACTTCAGTGCTTTTAGCTAACAATTTTAGCATCTTCAGCTATCAGTGCTAGCATCGTCAGTGGCCAAAGTCAGCTTACAGCATTTACACTAGCATTATCGCAGGTAACGCTATATATCTAGATGGTTTAAAGCTTATGATGGTTAAGATGTGTGCTTTACATCCACTTTGTGCATGACTCGACTAATCACCGGTTATTTTTTCCAATTAGTCGACTGTTAAAATAATTGTTTGTGGCAGCTCTAGAGCAAAGTGATGCACGTTTACAGAACTTTCTCAGGAGGTTGAGGATTTTGCGCCTGGTCCAGAACTTTATTGCTTTAAGACGCTGCTTTTCAATGCCCGACAGCGGGACTGCCGGTCGATCTGTGAGTTGTGGAGCTTGATTCCTGAATCGAATCAGATTGCCACCAGAGTAATGATCCACAGTCTTACTTTGGAGAACAGGTCCGTTTTGAAGGTTCTGAAAGGGCTGTCCAAATGCAAAGAGGTCTGTGAAAGTAAAGTGAAGTTTTTTTAAAAAGGTAAAGAAGTCTGTAAGAAGCTGAAAGTTAAAACAACTCATTGAATCATGTTTACTTTTCCAAAGGTCACACATGGTTCTTTGCAGTTCCCTTCTCCTGATGTGGTGTTTGGGTCTTTTCAAGTCCAGCTGCCTAAAAAAGATAAACTCAAACTTAGACATAATATACATTTGGAGTGCGTCAGTGAGAATCAAAGACCGTAAAGCAGCTTTCTGACCCAAAACCACAAGACGGAGTTTCTTTATGAAGAATATGTTTTTAATTTGCCTTTATTTTCCCTTTTATACATTTTTTTGTGCCCACACTGACGAGGCAACACCTGCCCAATTGTCTTGGGCTATTTAATGATATATTTGGCATACAAATTGATCAAAATAGGTTAGAAGCAATATAAACGATGAAATGTGACGATAGACACTTTTCTATCGCCCACATGATATGTTTCGTCATATCGCCCAGCACTAGCTCAGACAACACTCAGTGCGAAGTATTGTTAGTGCCACTCAGCCTGCATTCCGAGCATTTCATCCCGACCTGATCTCCAGTTCACCTGATCCTGCGTCGTCTTTAATTCTGCTTGTTTGTCGCCTGCCCTGACCCTGGACCCTGACTGTTCTGGTTTCTCTCTGATGATCTCATGCTTGCTGTTGATTTTTCCTGCCTGGCCCTGATTTAGATTTGTGGACTTTAAACTGTGTTAATAAACCTGCCCAGCCATCTGCCTGTTTTGAGAAAATTCTCTTTGTATGTCTCACAAAATGTGTTAACTGTCTTAACTCTCCACATCAGTCCAGCTTTGTTTTGCTGCTGGATTTACCTGCCATAGTTAGTTTCACCTTTAAAGCATTTATTTAAAACACGAATCCCATTCTCTTAAATCTTATTTCAATTTTAAATAAGTAAGTAAATTGTATTTATATAACACCTTTCACAGATAAAAACAAAATGCTTTTACAGAGTAAAACAATGAGAAAATTAAACAGATTAAAACAATAATTGAAACATGTTACAATTAGAGCTGTCAGGCGATTAAAAATGGATAGTGTGGATAGTTTGACAGTCTGTTACTGCCGCCACGTTCTCTGGCTGCAGCTCGATGCAGCGACGTGTCCAGCAGAGCTCACGCCATGAATATGCCGGCAGACAGACCGCTATGCTGGGGCTGGATCACGCTTAAACCTCCAGAACATTTAAAACGTCCCCCGGTGCGCTTGCTGTTCGGAACGTCGGGGGTCCGCAGCTCTCAGGACGCGGCGCCGGACGCGAGCTTGTACCACCAGACGTGCCAGAGTGCAGGAGCTCTACAGGTCCTAGCGCCGGCCGGATTTAGCTCGCAGCTCGGTGGTTGGAGACCCGCCCGTGATCTAATGAGAGCAGCCGGTGATTTAGAGGGCGGGACGCCCGCACGGGTATGGAAAGGCACGTATGAGAAAATCCGCGATTAATGCGTCAAAAAAATTGTCGGCGTCATGCACATGTCAGATTAATGCGTTTTTAACGCGACAAATCTGACAGTCCTAGTTACAATACAATTAACTAAAAGCTCTTTTAAAAAGCTGTTTCTAAAAAGCCTCAATATTATCAGTCAGGTGGAGTGATAAGGGCAGGGCGTTCCACAGTCTTGGGGCTACTGCTTGGAAAGTCAGGTAATTTCGGGTTTGGTAACGAGTCTTTGGGACTCTAAGAAGGTTCAAAGCTGAGGGAGCGGCTTTGTGTTTGCTCACATTGACTTAAGTGGGGATTCAGTGGGTTAGCCTGCTACGTTAGCCAGCTGCCAGGTGGACAGCGAGCTAGCAAGCTCCACTGTAGCGAGCTAGCAGGCTCCACTGTAGCATGCTGTAAGTACAGATCAATATATTATATAGTTATTATTTTATATAAAACGTATTTTGTATCCAGTTCTCAATTGTAATCGCAATAAAACATGGCAGTTGACATGGATGAACTCTAATGGTGGGGGGCGCCCTCGGTCGCGGAGTAATTCAGTGTAGAACCGCCCCTGGCTGAGGGGAACAGCGGCTCATGTGACCACAGTGAAGTGGATTACCAAAATAGAAGCTGCATTGAACGACTTCATATTGATAATAAAATCAACAGTCCTTGGATTAAAAAAAAAAAGCTTACCGTGCTGTCAAAACAATGTTATCCTTAGTATTATTGTGTGAATGCATTGGATGCATTCACACAATTGAGATTCTTCATTTACGTTTTCTTCCGTACGTTTTTTGACACGAAAAACGTTATCACACTTTATGCGATTTACACAATCTTGGTATCAAAACGTTCAGCTAGTTAAGGACATTACTGCTTGTATTTTTAGTAGTTGTGCACTTTACAGTTTTTGCGTAGTTACACAATTTGTGCGTTTTTTCAGCCCCATTATAACTAATAGGATTTTATTCCAAATTCCTGCAAATTACACACTTTATGCAATTTAAAACATTCAGCATGTCCAGAAATTCATGCTTGTACTTCCAGCATTGTTAAAATTCATGCAAGTTACACAAAATCACACAATTTAACACAACTTTACACAATTTGACACAAATTTGTGCAAATTTTAAGCAAATTCAGCATTTAATGCAATTTTACACATCCTGCATGTTCAGGAAATTCATGCTTTTACTAGACACTGTTAAATTTAAGCAATTTTAAGCTTTTACACGGTTGTGTTCACAAATTTACACAAATTGTCTGTTTTTTCCACAAAATTCCTACAACTTTTTGTGCAATTTCAAACCTATGCAATATGGGTCTCAAACCGTTCAGCATGTTGAGAACATTATAGCTAACTACGTTTTTTAAGCTAACTTTGAGTTTTGCTAACATATTAGCATAATTTTATCTTTTTTGGCTAATTTGACACTTTCTCAGGTTTTTAAGGCTAATTCTTTGTTAAGCTACTTTCAGTAATTCCTTCAGCAATTACAGTAAGTCCTTACAGCATCTTCAGCAAATGTTTGCAGCATATTCAGCGACAACATTCAGCAAAGATGCATTCACACATGCATTATCGCAGGTAATGCAACTTTTCTAGTTATTTTAGCTTTAACGTGATCAAAAGTCCTGATAACGGTTTTCCAAAGTGGACTCTAACGTTTCTCCTCAGCTCACCTCGAGCTGCTGAAGCTAACGGGGTCAAAAATAGACTTAAAGCCAGCAAGCGAAGTGATGATGAGCCGTCAGACTTACCGCTTCCCGCTCCGGTAATTCTTCCTCCGGTCTGCTGCTCAACAGCCGCTCTGCTGCTTTTATGCAGCTGCGTGAGCTCAGACTCTGAAGTCAGTCTGCGATTCGTTTGAGCGTCCCCTTCGACAGCATAGCCGAAAACGAAAGGAAGCGCCGCTACAAATCAGAGGCGAACTTCAACAATGAGCGGAGGTTTTCCGGGAAACCCAGAATCTGTAAAACTGACCTGGATTTGACCCCAAATGACAAGTGGATTTGTTTATTTCCTCTTTGTTGCTGTTTTTATACTCATGATTGGTACTTCTTGTAATTTTTTTGTTAATACAATGTCACTTTTATAAAGCAAATAGCGTAATTTATGATTCAAAAATCAAATTTCCTGTTAAACTTTATAGATAGACCAGATAGATAGACCTTTATTGTCATTATCACAAGGACAATGAAATTGCAGCAACCGTTTCAGTGCAAAGAATAAACAAAGAATAAACGCACAACTCAAATAATACCGAGAATGAATTTTGAAATGCAGCGTTTTCTAATATATTTAAATTAGTTTTAAGTTCATTTTGAATTCCAACATTTGAAACATGCTTGCAACATTTACAATAGAACAATATTTGTGAAATAATGTGATAATACCTGCATATATATTTTGCAAAATAATCTATTTATAAGTCTATGCTAGGATTCTGCAACATTCAACATTTAAAGAGTCTTTCAGGTCATTTTCTCCCTGATAACAACCCAGAACGAGCCACAAAGTCACTCCTAAACCCTTTTTAAAAAGAAGCTTATTTGTATTTAAGCTACTATTACTACTATAATAAATATAAATCAACTATTGTTGTGTTTGCATAAATAAAAATTAAACATGAAGAGAAAATAGCCCTTTTTAAAAACATTTTTTAGGTTTGAAAAAAGATTCGAGTGACTTCCTTTTAAAATAAAAGGCCCTCTTTGTCACATAGGATCCTCTCAATGCAGAAAATGTCAGCAATGATAGGAAAAAACAAAACTGTTTATTTATCTGTCATGGTTCACCTCAGCCAGAAATTAATGAATATAATTAACAAAAATCAAATCAAAACTAATTAGAGGGATTTTTCCAAACTACTAAGTGTGTCAAAAATTATTTAAAAGGAAAATCTGCATTTTTAAACCTGGTATGCCTCATTAGTGGTTGTGCTTCCGGACCTCCAACTGATTTCCTGTGGAGAACGCTTCACAAAAATCGGTCAAAATGTTTTAGTTTGTGATACCTACTGTCCTTTCACTGTTTGTGAACGAATGGGATAAAGTTTGAGTTACTTTATTATCACTTTACTACTTACTTTTTACTTTAACACAAACGTTTTAAGATTAAAAACATTAAATTTTCTTTAAACTAAGAAATGGAAGTTTAAAAGAAACCCCTGGTCTATACGAAAAGTGAACTCACATATACTTGATCAAATTAACTTTTAGTCTGCTACTTTTTGCATCTTTATTAGATTATATAAAACTGAATTGAATTTTCTGGGTAGTTCAGTTAAACATGTCAACATTCGGCTTCCAACTCAACACAAATTCAAACGCACAACTTGAAACAGAAACCTCCAAACAGGAAATCACACGACCACACCCAATCGTCTTCCTGTTTTCCCTTCCAGAGCCACGATCCACGTCTGCAAATGAATGCAGAAGATGGAGGGTTTCTGACTGTGAAAAGATGATTTCAGAAGAGGTACGTTTTACACAACACTGCTGTAACACATGACAGATTACTCATCACTACTCTTTTCAGAAATGATTCCTTGTTTCAAAATATTATGATCTCAGAAATGAGTTCTGCATTCATATTTGAGACACTTTTACCTTTTTACAGATAGAAGTTCCTCATATTTAAAAAAAAAGCACCGCAGATCATTTTACATTTGGATTACCAGCGATATAAATACAATTATTTCTAATAATTGTTGTTAAAGAATCCAAACAATAAAAAGGGTCTTGTGTGTTTATAAACGTGACTAAACTGAAGAAATTCTTATTTTAATTTACATTTCTGATGCACTTTATTATTTTTTAATTCAACATGAATTATAAAAAAACAACGGACAAAATGAGCTTAGCAGATAGCTTTTACTTTCACAGGAAGTAGGAGCGGAAACTCCGCCTCCAGCTACACTTCCGTCCAAGGTCACATAAAGATTAAACACTCACAGTCTACTTTGAAAGACGAGCAAACATGATAAAAAATCTCATGAAAGACTGTAAGCAAAAGCAAAAATATATCTAAAATACATTTAAGGTTGTAATCGTTTTCATCTGTTGTTGCCCCAAACTGTTTTGGCTGAATTAGACATATTTCCAGTTTTTTATTCTAATTTGATGTTTAGCTAATATTTCAGCTACATGTTAGCTGTTTTAGCTCATATAGGGTTTTTGAAGTTTTTTAGGCTAATTTGGGATTTAGCTTACATTTAGCTTTATGCTAAATGTTTTGGCTAAATTTGGCTTTTTCCAGTTTTTTGGCTAATTTGGAATATAGCTAATTTCAGCTACATGTTAGCTACTTTAGCTAATTTAAGATTGTTGCAGTTTTTTAGGCTAATTTGGAGTGTAGCTAATATTTCAGCTACATCTTAGCTGCTTTAGCTAATTTATTGTTTTTGTAGTTTTTTTGGCTAATTTGGGGCTTAGCTTACATTTTAGCTTTATTGCCAACTGTTTTGGCTAAATATGGCTTTTTTCAGTATTTTGGCTAATTTGGAGTTTAGCTAATATTTGAGCTACATGTTAGCCGTTTTAGCTCATTTAGGGTTTTTTCAATTTTTTAGGCTAATTTGGAGTTTATCCAATATTTCAGCTATATGTTAGCTGCTTTAGCGAATTTTGGGTTTTCTGAGTTTTTTTGGGCTAATTTGGAGTTTAGCTATTATTTTAGCTTTATGCTAGCTGTTTTGTCTAAATAAGGCTTTTTCACTTTTTTAGGTTAATTTGGAGTTTAGCTAATGTTTTAGCTTTATGCTAGCTGTTTTGGCTAATACAGAGATTTTTAAGTTTTTTAGGCTAATTTTGCATTTAGCTAATATTTTAGCTAACTACCAACTTCATTATTTTCAGCTATCAGCGTTTTTAGCTATAAAATTAACCATCTTCAGCTATTAATGTATCGCAGGTAATGCTATATATCTGGTTTTTAAATAGTTTTAGCATTATTTTTTCTTTTAACATTACAGAAATGAATTGGTTAATATGTGGGTATGTGTGGCTCGCTGGAAAACCATAAATCTTTATGTTTAGGCTGTGATTGTTACAGTTTTTCTGTTATCCTACAAACTGACCCCGGCCCCCCATCAAAGAAGAAAACAGTTATGTGGCCCTCACAAGAAAAACTTTGGGGACCCCTTCTCTAAAGGGATTGGGAGAAGGTGCTGTGGTCAGATCAGACCAAAACTGAACTCTATGGTATCAACTCAAGCCATCATGTTTTATAAGAAGAAAAATTCTGTCTATGACCCCAAGAATTCCTACTGTCAAACAGTCATGAATACTGCAGACACTGTGAACTTTATCGGATCAATAAAAGTATTAATAAATGAGCTAAAAAGTGGGTCTTCCTAGAAACCTGTGTATGTGGTCCACCAGGCTGTACCAGAAGCCTCACTGTGAGTTTTGGTCCTCGCCTAAGAACAATGAAAAGGCCAGAGCTGGAGGACTTCCGGGTCCACATTTTAAAACAAGAATATTGAAATAAAAAGGCCCAAGACTACAAAAATTGTAATGGAGTTTCCAGAAGTCCTGCAGTTTCTCAGCAGTCGTGGATTCATTCATACATTCATTCATATTCCAGACCGCTTCTTCCCTTTTGGGGTTGCGGGGGTGCCGGAGCCTAACCCGGCTACTGAAGGGCGAAGGCGGGGTACACCCTGGACAGGTCGCCAGTCTGTCGCAGGGCCTCAATCACACACATACACTCTCACATTCACACCTAGGAACAATTTAGAGTCACGTTTTATTGGTGTAGTATTTCCCATTTGTACAATTAACACAATATACAATAAAAAAACAGACAACCAATAAAAAAAGGGAATAGGCAGAAGCTTATTAAGCTTATTCAATGCCTTTCCAAGAAAACTAAACAATATATGCTGATCAACAAAGAAATAAATATGAAAGAAAAAAACAATTTACAAATACAAGTTACATATGTAGGTTATAGTCATTCAAACATTCACGTTTTAAACTTTTTTTAAACTGTAAAAGTGAAGAACTTAATTTTAATTCATCACTTAATTGATTCCATAATTTTACTCCAATAACTGAAACACATCTCATCTTAGCATTGGTAAGAGCTTTAACCTGTTCAAAACAATACAGACCTCTTAAATTATACTTACTAACCCTTAAAGTAAATAGCTTCTGTATATTTTTTGAAACCAAATTATGTTTTACTCTATATACAATTTCTAAGACCTTGACATAAACAATTTCCTTTAATTTTAAACTATTATTCAGATAAAATAAAGAATTTGTTGGTTCATAATATCCTTTTCTGTTGACTATTCTAATAGCCTTTTTTTGTAGTTTAACCAATGATTCAATAATAGTTTTCCCAGCATTTCCCCAGATCTCTGCACAATATGAGAAATACGGAACAACTAATGAACAATAAACAAGAAACAAACTCTTTTTGTTCAATACATCACGGATTTTAAACAGAATACCAATAGATCTAGAGACTTTGTGTTTTATATAATTTACATGAGATTTCCAAGACAATTTATCATCTATTATTACTCCCAAGAACTTTATTTCTTTAACACATTGGATTTCTACCTCATTTAAATATAATTTAACATTTTCAACCTTTCTATTTCCAGAAAATATCATAAATTTGGTTTTGTTTTCATTCAGAGATAACTTGTTATAATCAAACCATTTTTTAACCAAATTAAATTCCTGTTCGACAACATTCAACAACTCAACAATATTTTGTCCTGAACAAAACATATTAGTGTCATCAGCAAACATAATGAATTTCAACTTTTTTGACATCAAAAAAATATCATTAATGTAAATTGAAAACAACTTTGGTCCGAGAACAGAACCTTGTGGGAGTCCACAAAAAATATTTCCTAAATCAGAATCTGTATTGTTAATGGTTACATATTGAACCCGATTTTCCAAATAACTTCTCAGCCAATGATGTGTTTTACCCCGAAGTCCATAATATTCACATTTTTGTAACAGAAGGGAGTGATCAATGGTATCAAATGCTTTGCTTAAATCAACAAAAACAGCTATTGTATTTAGTTTTTGATCAATGGCAGTTGCAACATTTTCCACAAACTCCATCACAGCATGTGCAGTTGAGCAGTTACTCCTGAATCCATACTGGCTCTCATTTAATAAATCATATTTACTCAAAAAAGCATCAAGTCTAACTGCAAAGAGTTTTTCCAAAATTTTAGAAAACTGTGGTAGCAGTGAAACTGGTCTGTAGTTTGATACGGTTTCCTTATTACCATTTTTATAAATCGGAATCACCTTAGCAACTTTCATCAGGTCTGGAACGACACCACTAGAGAAAGATTTATTGCAGATGTAAGTAAGTGGTTCGAGAATACTGTGAATGACTTCCTTAATGAGGGACATGTCGATGCCATGACAGTCAGTTGATTTCTTATTTTTCATTTGGTGAACAACTTCAAGAACGTCGCTTGGACTTACTCCACTCAGAAACATTGTGTTCATATTGCAATCTATTTTGCTTTTCATGTCACTCACAACTGGTATCTTTTCAGCCAATTTAGCACCAACATTTACAAAGAAATTGTTAAACTCATTAACTATTTCCTGTTTGTCCTCAATAGTCACTTTATCTTTTTTAATATAATTTGGAAAACAGTTGTCTTTTTTCTTTTCCATTACGTTATTGATTACTTTCCAGGTACTTCTAATATCTTTCACATATCTCTGCAGTAACTTGTCATAATAGGATCTTTTTTGTTTTCTCAGTATACTTATTAATTTATTTTTGTAGGTTTTATACTTTGTCTCATTTTCTTCCGTTTTGTTTTTAATGAAATCTCGATATAATTTGTCCTTTTTTCTACAAGCATTTTCCAAACCTTTAGTTATCCAAGGTTTTGATTTAGTTAAGATTTGTTTCTTATGTGTTTTCAATGGGCAGTAGAAATCATAAATTCTCATGAAAATGTCTAAGAAAGTGCTATAAGAATCATTGACATCATCAACATAGATTTCTTGCCAGTCAAACTGCATCAATTCATCTTTCATTGCTTCAATTGCTGAAGGTGTTTTTTCTCTGAAAACACTATTCATTGTTTCATTTTTTTTTATTTAGAGTCACCAATTAACCTATGAAGCATGTTTTTGGACGGTGGGAGGAAGCCGGAGTCCCCGGTGAAAACCCACGCATGCACGGACACAGAAAGGTCCCAGCCGGGAGTCGAACCGGGGCCTTCTCGCTGTGAGGCAAGAGCGCTAACCACTGCACCACCGTGCAGCCCGCAGTCGTGGATTTCCCAACAAAATCCATCCTCAGTCCACAGGAAAATCCCTGTGGAGTTTACTTTCAGTTTTCCTCCAGTGTGGAGTAAGACTGAAACTGAAAGCTGAGCTCCTGAAAGTCCCCACTGTCCCGGAGTTTCAGTTAGAACAGTTTTAATTAGACTTGCAGGATTCAGAACAGACTGTTCATTCAAAGACTGTCAACCTTTATCGATACACAGAACAAAGTGGAGAAAAATCATAAATGTTTATGTTTCCTAAACATCTTGGTTTAGATCAGGAGTGTCAAACTCAATCGCACATGGGACCAAAATCCAAAACACACTTTAGGTCGCGGGATGGACAGGATAAACATTTATTGATCACTCTAAAACTACATTTTTAAAACCGCAACTTTATAACATAATCATGAACTACATACAGTATATAGCATTACCTGTGATAATGTTAGTGTGAATGCTGGAAGCTGAATTTGGCTGCTGAAGATGCTAGTGCTGATAGACAAAATAGCTGAAGCTAATAACTAGCTAAAATATTATCTAAATGCTAAGTTAGCTTAGAAAACAAACAAAAAAATTAGGTTAGCTAAAACAGCTAGCATGTAGCTGAAATATTAGCTAAACTCCAAAATAGCCTAAACAATCTTAGTAAATGCCAAAATAATCCAAGAAAACTGGTAGAATGATTTTTTTAAAAAAACTTTAGAACCGTAACTTTTTAACATTTAGATGAATAATGAAAAAATATAGGAATATTATTCCAGAATAAATCAACTTAAACCTTAAATAATTTTCAATATTTTACTCTCCATAAAAATATAGTTTGTCAAAATTATCCAAATTAGAAATGAGCGCAAGATAACATCGGGTCAATATAACCATAAATTAAAATGATCTGGAGGGCCGGATCCGGCCCCCGGGCTTTGACTTTAACACGTGCCTTAGAGACTGCTGGATTAGATGATAGAAACAGGAAAGAGTTAACAGTGGTGAACCGCAGCTCCTCCTCCAGTGTTTTTGTGTGTTTCCAGTAAATCAGCTGCTTTCTCTTTTCAAAGTGAAAGTCAAAGTCGGGTATAAAAGCCGCTTCAGTCAGCAGCTTCCTCCACACATCAGACGAGATCGAGCAGCTCCTCCAGCCAGAAAAGAGTGAGTGTCTTGACTAGAATATTATCAGATTTACTATAAGGATTTTTTTCTGCTAATGTTATGTCTGATAATCAGATTTTTTTGTTAAATCAATTTCAAAAAGTTTTTTTGGATCATGTGCTGCGTGATGTTTGGTATCTTTGGAGTTCCTCACAGCTTTTTGAGCGATGAAAAGCTTTTTTTATAAGTGACAATTTCTTTACAGCAGACAATAATTATTAATTTAATCAACTATCAGACGGAGTTGCATGCATTCTAAAGCCATTTGCTAAAACTTGTCTGTATTTACAGAAACCTTGATGATTCCTTTGAAACATAAAATCTAAATTTTCCCGAAAAAGCTCAGATTTTTTGTTGGTTTGTTACTAAATTTAAAACCTTTGATGAAAAACAATGTCATAATTTGAGGAAGTATCTGTAAAACAGTTGAATCAAATGCAGATGATGATCCTTGCAGAATATTTTAATGCATTTCTTATGTATCTAAACAAAGCCGGTTTTTGTCAATACCAAATCCTGGTTCCTCATGACACCCGTTAGGAGGAACCAGGATTTGTTACTTCAGTTTCAACCGTCTACACAAGCTTCACAGCTATTTATTGTGAAATTAATACTTTAAAAAGTATTTATCTTTTAGGTCACAAAGACATTCTACAATCATTCAGTCAAAAAACAGAAAAAAGTACACATTTTGGGACACTTTTCTTTCTTTTACAACTATAGCTCCTATCTGTTTTTTTTTAACTTTAGAGCCACAAAGACAAATTTTTGTTCTCACAGTTTGTGTGTTTGCTACAGTAAAACACTCCGGGAGTTTTATTTTGAAAGGACAGCTGTCTAATCTTCCTTCTTTATCCTTTTTCAGTGAATGCAAACATCAACAACGTTTCAACCACTGGAGCTTCGGCTCAAACCGCCCGGCAGGACCGGCTGGGAGTGTCAGGTGATCAGAACCGCTTAGTTCTTAACCCAACACATCGAAGAAATGACAGAAAATAATTTGGATTTTTTAAATCTATTAATAAAATCCCATCAGAAAAGCTGCATATTTTTATGAAAAAAACTTATATCAGTTATGACGCGTTGAGTGATTCGGTAAGTTTTATTCACAATAACGTTGGATTAAATGCATGATTTGGAAAAAAAAGCATTACATTCACCCACCGTCTCTAATTTGATCCACACATTTTAACCATAAGAATTCATTATCAACAAAATTTGCATTCTTGCAATACATCAAATAGACATTAATATATATATATATAAATATCAATAGATGAGTTATTCTTATATGAGTTATACTAGAGTATCAGGGGTTCCATAAAAGAAGAAAATAAACAAATATATATGAAAATAAGATAAAATTATATGGAAAAAGTTGAAATTTTACGAGAATAAAGTCACAAATTTATGTATCAAAAAGTCATAATTTTACAACGAATAAGTCGTCTAGAAAATAATGTTATATATGGTTCAAATAAGCAAGTGCAAAAAGGCAAATAACTTGATGCAAAAACATTTTGTTTTCTGGAAATTACTTTTGTTTTACACATTTTTTTATTTTTTTTAGTTTTGATTTTATTCTTTTTCTGAATATAATGTGCTTTTTAGATTTTTTTGTTGCTTTTTTAATCATTGCTGTGATCTTTAAAATAGTTTTGCATTTATTAAACTTCTGACATGATTTACACTTCATGGCCACCGTAAATGTCCTTTAATGTCAAACAATTTTGAGTTGAAATGATGGACAAATGTCACCATCCAATCAATGACATCCCATAGTACTTACCTTTTCCAGTTTTGTGTTGGGGTTTGTTTCATTTCATTTCATTTTGTTTTCTCGAAATTATTTTTGTTTTCTGAAATTTTTTTGTTTTTGCTTGTACTTTTTTGTTTTGGTTTGTAGATTTTTTTTCCTGAAATATGATCCTGTTTTTTAATATTTATTTTGCATTTTTAAATTCTTGTGACGTTTAAAACGTTTGTCGATGTGACTTGTCCTTCAGGACCACCGTAAAAAGTAGACGGACATCACACCACTTTCAAATTTTTACTTTCAATTGTTTTTTTGCAAATGTGCGAAATTTTTTGCAAATTTAGGTTGTTTTAAATACCAAATTTACATTTCAATTCTTATTAATTTTTACATTTTTTTAAAAGATTAAAATTTTGCAACTTTACTGTCACAAATTTGTTTTTAACATTTTTTAATTAATTTTATGATAATGTGGCCCTAATACTTTATAAGTCGTAGTCTTATCAAAAAAGGTGTTTTTGAGATTTCATGGAAGCAGCCATTTTGAAATGATCCGGAAACGCTCTTCCACTCCCTCTAGTGGACTGATGGTGAACTACAGAAAACATGGACCAAGTTGTTCTATTTAAGGAAAGTTTGGATTGTACCAATGAGATAGGGGTCTCAGAAACGCACGGATGTGAATGTTTATACATGTAAATGGAGTCGATCATCTCAGAGTTAATTTAGTAAAATCTGAGCAGGTGTGGCTGCATCCCATGCCATGGCAAAGACCGACGCTGGCAGAATGGCGAGATATAAGAACATCATCAAGGCGACGGGACAGAAGCACGGAGTTGATCCAGCTCTGATCGCTGGCATCATCTCCAGAGAGTCCAGGGCCGGAAACGTCCTGCAGAACGGCTGGGGGGACCACGGGAACGCCTGGGGACTGATGCAGGTCCAGCAGAACTCACGCCCTGCAGGTGGCGCCCTCCAGCATCAATTCTGATTTCTGCCTCACTCTTCACAGGTTGATGTCAACCCGCATGGAGGCGGACACCGCGCTGTGGGAGCCTGGGACAGCGAGGAGCATCTCTCCCAAGCCACAGGGATCCTCACTCACTTCATTCAGCGGATTGAGAAGAAATTCCCACAATGCACCAAGGAGCAGCAGCTGAAAGGTTGGTTCAAAACCCAGCATCGATGCTCGAAGGGTTTCAGAGGCTCTTCGTGTGATGCATCCGTCAACATCTCCGTCTGTTCAGGAGGCATCGCCGCCTACAACGCTGGAGACGGACGAGTGCACTCCTGCGAAAACGTGGATGCTAACACCACAGGCAAAGACTACGCCAACGACGTGGTCGCCAGAGCTCAGTGGTACAAGCAGCAAGGTTACTAGAGGCTCTGCAAAAGCTCCAGTAAAAGCCTCATGTCACGATTCAAAATAGATACAATCTGGTACGAGTCAGCCTCCATCCCGATCAGAAACACTTTCAGACTTTGGAGCAGAGTCAAACCGATCCCACTCCTCTCCTGGGAATTCATCTACACCGGATAGCCGCGCCCCTCAGAGATAGAAACTTGTTGATTCAGTTTTGACTTGAATATTTCAGACCTAAAGCCTCTGTCGTGGTAAAGACCATGAAGACAACAGTAGAGTCGTTGGAGATGGATGGAAAACGTGCATCTCCACCCCGTTGATCAATCCATCCATCACGAGTCACTTTAAGATACTAGAATAGACGATGATGCTGATAAAGTCCAGACGGTGATGGCGCCGGTGACACAGAAATAAAACACCATCGTCGACATACCGAAACTCTTCGACCGCTACAGGTCAAAACCCGGAGGAGTCATTCGTTTTGCTGTGACTTTTTAATTTCTTTTATTTTTTTTAATGAAAACTAAACAAATTCCAGTTTAACATAAATAGAATGTTGACCAAATGTGTTCTGCTGTGCTAGAAGCTGAGTTCTCCTTCACATTTTGTGGACATTTCTAAATAAACTGAAAGCTTTAAAACGAGGACATGAGTGTTTTAGGTGGTTTGTTGTAAAAAAAGTGGTTTTTGGCCAAAGCATGAAGTTGGGAGTAAAAAAATCCTTAAAGTCTCACTCCAACCAACTATAGTTTTTCCTGTTGTAAATTCTATTCTAGTGTCTTTTAATTATGATTTTATTGTTTTCTTAGTTAATTATTGTTTTCTAAATTTTAGCTAAAGACATATTTTCTGCAGAGCAGAAATGTCTGACAAACTCCTCATCAGAAATTTGACTCCAAGTTATGGGTGGGACTGTTGCCGTAAAAGTTAGCCTCCACTGATTTCCCATCATCCCTTTGTTAACTTGCTCTCCTGCTAGCTTCCAGCCTCTCACAACCTCAGGCTAGCATTAGCGGTAAAACAAAAGTGGGGAACAGTATCGTTTCTTTCCAGCCATACATCTGATCCAGACTCCAACATTCATGGATCTATTTGTTTGAAAGTGGATGAATCGGAATGGAGCAGAGCAGGAAGACTTTCCTGGATCCCAAATCTGAGCTTTTTCAGACCCCAGGTTTACATCTGCTTCTGATTCATCATGATTTGAATAAAGAAATACTCAGAAAGTTTTATTTTTTATATATATATATGTGTGCTCCATCATGAGAAAAAACATGGTGGTGAAGGTGGACCTTCAGACTATGAAGAGAAAAAGTAAGAACCGCTCTTTGAAGGCTGTACTGTCTCTAAGTGAGAAAATGGTTTTCCACAGCTGTGAAGAACGGTCAGGAGTTCAGCACCAGGTCTCTGAAGAGGCCCAGTAGCGGTTCTGGTTCTGCTGAAGCTCCACCTGGTGGTGAGGGCTAGCAGGCGCCGCTGTAGGGCCGGACCTCTCGGTGTTTGCGGCTGTGGGTGATGAGGTTAGAACTCTGGCTGAACGCTTTTCCACATGTCCGACAAACGTGAGGCTTCTCCCCTGGTTCAGAAACAGAGTCGGGATTCAGAACTTCAGAGAACACACTTAAAACAACCACTCAACCCTACAGAACTTTCAATATGTTACGCGGCATAAAAACATATTTTGTCAAAATCATAAAAGTTAGAAATAAGCTCAAGATAACATCGGGTCATTAATAACAATAAAATAAAATGATCTGGAGGGCCTGATCCGGCCCCCCGGGCCTGGCTTTGACACATGTGCTGTAGCCAATGGGGCCAAAGCCCCACCCCCATTTAAAATTAGGTTAAACATAGAAAAAACAAAAATTCTGAATAGAAACTGTAAATTGAGGAATATAAGTGAGGAGGAAAAGAAATGAAAAAAACCTAAATTGAGAACGCAAATCAGCAGCTGTCACAAAAAAATGACATTTTTCTTTGGTTTTATGTTGATAGTCTTCAGTATTTCTTTACATTTAATCAAATTTTTCAAATTTACAAAATTTTTCCTCAAATTTTCAAAATTTCTTTGCATTTACTGTGGGTACTCTTGAGTGTTTTGTTTTCAAATGTTCTTTTTTAATTTTTCTATTTTACATTTATGTGTTCCATCCTCTGTAAGCTGGTTCTGAGTTTTTGTTTAGTTTGGGTGTAAAGTTGGATTCTATTTAACATTGGAGTCAATGGGAAGTTGCTCCACTTTCAAATCAGTCTCTAGTGGTCATCTGAGGAACTGCAACAGTTTCAAATACAGTTTGCTTCATGTTTGGGAGCAGAAGTTTAGTTTGTAGTTCACTCATCAGAAAGTATTCTGTTTCAGCAGACATGGAATGTAGGAGCAACAAAAAAATTGAACTTTTCATGTATTTAACTTAAAATTTCTGAAGCTCTTTTGATGATTTTTGCTCTACTTAGTATGACTACAGTGTGTATGTGAGGGTGGGGGTCTAAATCATGACCTTTAGATATTTTTTAAGGCTTTGATGTCGAATAATTTCTCACTTATTGACTATAAAAACAGTTTAATTATATTTTATTGCACCCTGACATCAAATCTACAAAATGTCTCAATACGGCAGAAACCAGAAGCTCCTCCCCTTTCCGGCAGCAGCCTGATTTTGGTCGTACCGCCGTTCTTATCTGTGTTTTTATAAGAAATTCTTGTCTTAAGGTTGAGATGTTAGACCTCCAGAAGAAGCAGAAACACAGTAGGATCATAAATCAGAGTGATCTCACTCAAAACCTCAGCAGCATTTTGGTCAAATTCACAGAATAGAAACATTTTAAAAACATTTTCTTTTATATTGAAGTTCATATTCAGTTTAATTGTTTTTCCAATTAAACTGCTAAACCTCCTCATGTGTGCAGCTTCAGTTTAGACGTTTCTGACCCACCTGTGTGGATGAAGGTGTGCTTCTTCATGTCGGATTTCTGGTGAAACCTCTTGCCGCAGAACTGGCAGGGGTACGGCCGCGTGTCCGAGTGAATGAGCAGATGGGTGGAGAGGGTGGAGGAGCGCTTGAAGGCTTTCCCGCAAACCGTGCAGCTGAACGTCCGTTCCTGAAACACCAACCAGCCGGGAAATGAGCAAAGGTTACTCATTTATTTCATAAGTGACCATCTAAGGAGGAAAACGCCCGTCGAGGTCGGCGCTCTCAGAATAAACGGACGACGCGGGAGAAGCGTCGGACGGTTGAGGCTTCCACGTCGCACCGACTTATTTTGGAACTAAATAAAAGACTTCAGTCACTAAAAAACAAGGATACTCAGTTACTTTGTGCTACATTTCAAAAACCAAACAAATAGGAATAACTATTAAAGTACTTTTAGTTAGTGCTGACATGCGATTCATTAATTATGACCTGTAATTAATTAATCGATATATCACAATATTTTTTACCAAATAATTGCTGTTAAAAGCCTCATTTTGAGGTATTTTATTTTAATTTGTGACATTAAAAGATCAAAATAAAACTAAAAAGCTGGCTTCATGAAGTTTTTTCTGTTATAAAAGACTTTACCGTGACAACATGGCGCACTGCAGTTGAAAAAGTCTGCTTTTGTAAAACTAAATAAATGAAAATTCATCCATTCATTCATCTTCTTGACCGCTTCGTCCCTGTCGGGGTCGCGGGGGTGCCGGAGCCTAACCCAGTTACTGATGGGCGAAGGCGGGGTTCACCCTGGACAGGTCGCCAGTCTGTCGCAGGATAAATTAAAATAATCTTAAAAATATAAAATTGTAAATCTGACTAATCAAGATTAAATCAGAGCTAATAAAATGACTTTTACAGTAATTTTCAACCATTCGGGGCACTTAAAATCCTTAAAATGTAGAAATTCTGCTGTATATTTTGGTGAACCTCAATTATTGTTGTTTTTATTCTATAATCAGAGTCACAATATAGTTTTAATCATTTTTAACATTTTTACATGAAATGAGTGTTATGTTATACTATTTTAAATAAATTAATTAAAGAAAGATCACTGCAATCTGGCACCCCCACCAGCAGATTGTGCCCTAGGCGGCCGCCTAGCTCGCCCAGGGCCGGCCCTGGCTGGGAGATTGTACATTTTTAACAGTTTAGCAAAAACTTGAAATAAATAAAATAATTAAATCACATTTTAAAATAATTAGTGAGACTTCTCTCTATTTAATTAAATTTGCACAGATCTAGACTTTTTGTTGACATAAAAAACAAAAAAAATAACAAACTTATCATAAATATCCTAAAAACAACAGATGACCAAAACTCAAATTCATTTATGACAAGTGAGGGTTCAGATTAAAACAGCCGACTCGATATCCTTCAAAGACAGTTTATATTTCCTCGTTATTTTTACATCATTTATCCTCTAATCTCTAAAGTAAAGAACATAAATAAAAGGGAAAGGTTAACATAATGGTGAAAAATATGTTTCTTTATATCTTCTCTCTCATGTTAGAGTTTTCAGTATTTTTTAAAATAGTGTTTGTGGTTGATATCATTTCAGAAATGAAGAAAGTTTTTGACTTTTCTGCTAAATAAAGTTTTTTTATTGTTCGTACCTTACTCCGGCACGGCGGCCGCTTATCGTCCGTCCTGCTGGATTTGAGTTGTGCGGCTGACAGGTGAAATCTGCTTCCAGGACTTTTACAAACGCACGTTTTTAAACCGGACAAACAGGAAAATATCTGCAAAGAGAATAAAAAAGAAACATTTCTTTGAAGCTATTCCAGAACTCTGCAGTTCTGATTTTGACCTGAAATTTAAAATTTATCAGCTGATAAATGACAGGAATCCCTCGAGTTTTGAACAGAGCGTTTACAGTGGATGTGCTCTCCAACAGCTGCCCTACTTTGCTGCAGAGCGGACACTCCGGCCCCGGCCCGCCGCTCTTGGAGCAGCTGCTGCTTCTGGTTTCCCTCACAAACGTCTGGGTGAAGAGTCCCACCTCCACGCCGGCGTCCTCTGCTTTGTCTCGGCTCGACCACAGAGGGTTGCATGACTCAGCACTTTCAGACTCTTAAAAAACACAAACAGAATAAGAAAAAGAATCGTTGTGGAGATGGACGGAACAGTTTCTGATTCTCACCTTTGTGCGGGAGCGTCTGGAGGAGAGCGTCTCCTTCAGAGATGCTGGATGCGGGAGGCGCTCTGATGGACTTTTCATCTGTGGAGCACCTCAGGGATCCTCCCCAGGACTTCTCTTCTAATTGGCTGCGTTCAGTTTGGGAGGAGGCGGGGCTCCCTGCTGCATGCCGGAGGAGGTGCAGACCTCCTCGCTTCACCAAGAAGGAGCGGGGCATCTGGAATGAGGGGTGGAACGCTTCTTCTAAGAAAAAAAAAAGATATATTTTTAGATTTAAATAGTTTGTGTGGAAATTAATGGTGTCCACTAGGGGGCAGCAGAACTGCATCCTGTGTGGCAGACAGCTTTTAAAATCTATTTTTTTTCAATGAAATACATATTATATAGACAGCAAGTGCATCAAATTACAACATTAGAACATAAACATGTACAAACTGAGGAAAAATTCCCCATATTCTGCGCTGAAATGAGTTCCAAAGTCAGCTTTAGATTCAAACGTATCACATTAAAGTGGTTGCCGTGTTACAGGATGGAAATCTTAAGCTTCTGAAACTGAGTTTTGTCCTAATTTAGTTCAGACTTTGGTGTAGAGGTTGTTGTGAGGAGCAGTGACTCAGCAGAAAAGTTCTCTGAATCTTTGATTCGGACTTAAAACGCAGTTTGTGGTCCAAACAGAAGAACAGCTGCGATGAGGAGGAGGAGTTTTAGAGAACAAAAAAACAAAAAATTGTTGAATTTATAGAAGTCAGATCAACCTAAATCTCATAAAGTGATTTAAGTAGACTACATCAAGATAAAACTTTAAGATTTTACGTTAATTTCACATCATTAACTTTTTTCTCTCAGAAATATTGTACAAATAATTCACAATAAGTCTTATTTTAACGAGTATTGTCATAAAAATATTCTTAAAGTACTTAAAAGTACTACCGTCCCAGTAATCTATTAGGCCTGTGACTTGATTTCAATAATAAAATGTAATTTGTCTCTTTAGATTTAAAATTTGAACAATAACTGTAAACAATTTTAAAATATAATGAAAAAAAAAGTTTTTTTAATCCAGGAGAAAAACTGACACTGATAATATCTTTAGTTTGTGTTTTATTTATAGGTTTTTCTGCTACTTTAGTAAAACTATTTTGCATTTTCAGTACATATAATGGTTTAAAATGGAATATTTAAGAAAAAAATTACTCTGTTTTATAGTTTTAAGAGAGCATTAATAGATCCATAAGGTAATTTAAAGTAAAAGTAAATAAAGTAAAAAAAAATTAAATCGTGACAATAATGTGGGCATTTAATATTCAATATTGAGTACAAAAACAAGGATTTGTGCTTTTATTGCTGAAGGTAACACTTTCTTCTTTAGTTAAGTGTAAAAAAAAAGTTTTTTACTAAATAAACATGAATCATCTGTGATTTCTGTTTGGACTTTTTGATTAAATTTAAACTATTTTTGTCCTTTTTAGTTATAAAAAGTAACAAATATTGAGTCTAAAAGTCAAAGAAGCTTAAACGTGAGCTGATTTGTGAATCTTTTTACTCGTTTTCTCTAATATCTGCATTAAAGGAAACCTGCTGCGGCGCTTCCACGCGTTTTTCGTTCCAAAGGATGAGAGCGAGCGCTGCGACTCCGGCCGGAGGACAAAAATCAAGGCTGTGGCTTTCGCCGTGACGCTGGCGGCGTCTCCACGCACTCTGATGTTTATCTGAAGCTGAGCTCAGATTTATTTCAGTTCTAGCGAAGCATCAGTTCAGTTCAGGTAACCACAATTAAAACTTTATTTTTTTGTTAAAAGTGACAAAAATCTGACTTAAGTGAACATTTAAACTTGTATGTTTCTGGAACTTTTTTTTTTTTAAATCTCAAATCTAAAATGAACCTTTTATTTGTAAAAAATATGAATTTTTAAGCTTTTTTGTGTTCCTTTAAGAAAACTATAGTTGAAAAACCTAAAAAACCATAAAGATTATAAAATCTAATAATTGCTGTAAAGGGAAATCTAAATTTAGGTCACAAAAACACATTTGAGAATCTGTTGAAGTGATTCAAATGGCTGTAAGTTTGTTCTTTTATCAAAGAAAAAGGTTAAAACTCACCAGAATCTACATTCCAGCGGAGGCTTTACCCCCGTGGGACGGCCGCCGGGTCACTGCGCTCCGTGGCGTCTGCTCTGCCGGGTTTGAACATGTGAGGAAGTGTCTCTGATGACTTCTGAAGCAACACGCCGACCACACAGCTTCCTCACTCTCAACCGCTGCTCTGCAGCGCGGCGGCGCAGCCGGTTCCTGCTCGCCTTCAGGCAGAGGAGGCCGTGGATCCCACTCACGAGCCGGATCGAGGGAAGACCCGATCGATGAGGAAGTGAAGGAGTTGTGCTGAAACTTCTGAGTGTCGACACTGGTGCTGTTAGCTCAGCGGGAGAAGAAGAAGCAGCGCTAACGTTTGGCCGAACCCTTTACCAATAATCACCCATGCATGGATCTCAGGTCTGAAGCAAAACTTGGAAGGAGGTCAACTTATAGAAGGAAAAACCAGATTTCAGAGGATGCAGCAGGATGAAGGTCTTTCCTGCTCTTTGGGAAAACATAAGTTTGTGAGTTCTACAAAGCAAAGAAAGAGTAGCTTGATGCAGTTTCATCAGCAGGTGCGATAACCACACGAGTTACACATCACTGTGAGAAACGTATGCAGCTCGCTTTACTTTATCAAGCCAAAACTTCACAGGACTTTAATGCAGAAAGCAAATGTTTCATCTGAGATGAAGAGTTCTCCTTAAAATCTGCAAAGCTGCAGTTCTCGGTTGAAATTCGAGCCTCAATTCTCCACAAGAGCTCCAGATCCTTCAGCTTTTTCTCCATAAAGTCTATAGTTTGCATAAAGAAATTGTGCAATCAAGTTTTGACACTTCATCTGAAGTGACGAAAATATACAGGAAAAGGTTTGACCTCTCGACTCGCCGACGTTCTTATGCTTTCCTCTACTCTCAATGAAAAGGCGTGAAATGTTGTTTCTTTTGACCTCAAACAGACGCTCTAATGAGCATCCAGGCTCCAAATTTACAGTCACATGTGGACAAACGTCTTTGAGATCCTTTCATACCAGCTGCAAACGTTAATGACGAGAGTTTTATCAGAGACGCAGAAGAAAGAACAGGAAATGAGAAACACCACCTGACAAGAATAGAAAAAAGCACCCGAGTGGTGAAGTCAAAGCATCCTCCATTTACATGAAGTCGACGCTCGAAATAATGTTTAACCGTGTTGATGTTTGCATGTGGGAAACAGGAACCTTAAAACCTCACATCAGAGGTTTTAGCCACTCTAGT
>NC_050512.1:30982976-31068332 GCF_002922805.2 Oryzias melastigma
AGCAACCATTTGATTTTGTGGTCATCTTCGGGTAACGAACACGTCGATGTAATTTTTAGAAGAATCTGCAAAAGTAAATTTTTGGATATCCTTAGCAACAGAGGTTTTCTGTTATTTTACATTCTTTTGCTCAAAGGTGCAGAACAAAAAAAAGAACAGTGAAAACTTTATTGTTCTTGCAGTCCAGGACAAAATAATATTATATCCATAAAGTAATAAATGTATATTAATAAAAATAAAACAACAGAAAATCAATCAGAGCGTGCAAAGGTGCAATGTCAAAGTTTATTTGTATCATTCGTAGGATACAGAACACTGAAATGTATTTATCCCCATCATATTGAAATCTATATAGTTTTACTGTCATATAATATATCTGACAACATTGGTTGAACTGCATGGGGGTGCATGGGGGGGTGAACAAGGTGACCTGCAGGTATCACATACAGTACATGGATGAAGGAGACTTCCTGCCTTTGAGTTTCACAATAAGAGCGGCATTGAACCTCAGCGACCCGCTGATCCACAGACGCTTCTTCCCGTGGGCTCAGAGCCAAACCGCGGTTTCAAAACAGAAAACACGTTAAAGATGAATGCTACCATATGTTACAGACTAAACGGAAAACGTTTCATCACAGTCGATAGAGTTTGTCGTGAAAGGAGCACCATCGCTGACCAGCAGTGTAGAGGCGGGTTGAACGGAAACGACCTTGGATCGTTCCTGATCAGAAACTTTGTACGATAAACTTCACTCCCACGAAAAAAAACTGTTTTTAATGCGTTCTTGTGGCCTTTTTCTGATGACATATTAAGAAAATTAGTATTTCTATTGTCAAATTGCAAACAAAAAAATGTGAACAAATTCCTAGAAAACAAGCTGGGCGGGGCCACACGGTGGGCGGGGTCACACGCTTCCTGCACGTATGTTTAGCTCCTACATGCTCAACATTTTTGTAGCATCACTAACGTTAGCTTGGGAGTGTGAGCTAGCGGGAGAGCATGTAAACAGAGAGCTCTCAGCAACGGGGAGGGGCTGCTCCAAACCAATGGCCCCGCCCACAACTCAGAGGAGAAATATAATGACCTCCAATGTTCTAGAAAATGACATATTTTGGCTAAAAACGGCAAAATCCTGATTAAAAGACGACTTCATCTGAGTTTGACTTTAATGTTTCTCTGTTGTTTAATTCAGTTTGAACTGAAAATCAAAGTAGGAGTCGAAGACTTTTAATTATTACTTGGATTCAACAGTGAAGTCAGTTGAGTAAATAGGATTTTTGAGAGATATGTCTGCAGGAACTGCACCAAAGAGGCTGCTGGGAGATTTGTAAACCATGTTGATACACAAATACAATTATTGACTATAAAAAGAAAACTCAATGGAAGATAATCATCTTTTGCATAAATTAAATGCTTAAATATGATGAACAGGCTGTAATCTAAAGTAACTGATATATTTTGACACTGATTCCAGCACTGAGATTTGAGTTGCTCCATCCCGGTGTTGTCACCAAAAAGCTGTTACTTGCATCACTGGGGGTGAAGCTAACATCCTGTTTCAGGGTTTCGTAGAAGATCCCTGTTTGTCAGGAGATGGAAGCTCCAGCGTCTGTCATCGATCGTCTTCTTTACTCCATACATGTTCAACACCACAACGTTAAACCTAAAGGTTATGAATGCCATGATTTTAGAGATGGATCTCTGCAACCAAAAGCTCTTTTTGTTCTTCATCTCTGATGAATACCCGATGATAACCCCGTCAGGTTTCTAGGAACTCAATGATCAAAGAAAAACGTGTTTTTTCCCAAAGATGAAGGTTAAGATATTTTTTTTCTGTAAAATAGGAGGAAGATTTCAAAATAAATAAATAGTTTTAAAGTAGGTACCGTAAACAAATATTGCACTCCAAAACAAGTCCCCACTTTAAATGCCTTTTTAAGGATTTCTATAGTTAGAATGATGATGCGCTTGTATAACATTAAATCCTCTGTTTTCTGTAGTGCAATAAAATCACTTTCTGAGCATGAAACCCTGTTTGATAAACGCTCCTGACCGTCCTCGCTAACGAGAGGCTGACAGTGAAGTAGCTTTAAATATGCTGTAAATCTCACAGTTCTGCATAAATGTGACCATTTTTACAGTAGATTAATACAATCATTAATTCACATCCTTATAAAATGATCTAATGTTGTATCACTTCACTTTTTTCACATTAGCAATTGGTTCCAACTGTTGACTGTATATGAGAACTGGACATAGTGAGTGTGACGTCATCCATAGAAAATGGTTTCCTTCTGGCTCCAACCAAATGAAGTCAATTCAGTTGCCATTTTTTCACCAAGTTGGAGCCAGACGTGGTCAGTGGGCGGTGCAGAGTCAGTCTAAGTTTCTATGGCAACCACTCTGACCAATCAGGAGCAAGCTTGTTGGAAGGCCACACCCCCACCACTTCAAAGATGGCAGTCAAATGTTCCGAATGTTCGACACGAAACCGCCTACTTTTATTGAAGCATCTCATTGGTCAGTTTATAACTTAAACTAAAAAAATAATATTTTTTTTTAAAAACGAGGATGATCAAGAAAAAGTTTAAAAAAATATTAAAGCAAAAATGTTTATTCTGACAAACAGAATGACTGAGTAACAGCTGTTTATTTCTTTATTGAAGTCTACGGGATCTTGGCTTCTTAGAGCCACTTCCTGTTTGGAACATGAGGGGGAGGGGTTGCTCAGTCCAGTTCTCTATATACAGTCAGTGGTTCCAAATCGGTTCTGTTTGGTTTTTATTTTCTTTACTTGCATTTTTTATTACTGAAAAAGTGGATGTTTTAGCTAAAACCGAAAAGGCCTTAGCTTCTGAAAGGAAACAGAAATGCTAACTAGATTCGGTTGTAAAATCTCTTTTTTTTGTTCAAAAATAAAATAATTCTTAAAAGATAAAATAAATTAACCTTTGAAGAAATACAACAAAAAACCTCTGATATTTTGTTTAGTCCAGTTGATTTAAATTCGCTCGTTAGCAAACACAAGCTAACAGTTGCTAAGGAAGTAACCAACTGTTTTGGTTTGATATTATTCCTATTTTGTCTTTAGTTTAACAGTTTTACAAAAACCAGAGAACGTATTGAGTTTTGCTAAGCTAACGCCGTAGCTTTCCGAAGAATTCGTCTTTCCACTTTAGTTGCTGTAAAAAGCAACAAAATAAAGAAAATTCTCCATCGAGTCTTCCTTTTTCTACAATTATTAAAATGTTGGAAAGCTTCAGAGAGCGAGTCAAAGTGATCAGATGATTTACCTCCGTACGGCAGGAAATGAAGAAACTGATAGCAGCACGTTCTCTGTGTAACACTCAGTGACTCGTTGGCACAAAGGACAGAGTATTTTGGCCTCTGTTGATTTCCTAAACCTCTAATTTCATGTGGATTTATAAAAATGTTCCATCATATCAAAATAAAATACAAAACATAAATAGTTGAAGAACAAAGGAAACGATTTGGCAACTTCTACCTTCCTCTGAAACACTACCGACCCAAATATTCCAGGTGTGAGCGGTTGATCCGTGAAGGCCGTCTGGTGACATCACACCGTCGGATGCTGATGCTGCTCCACTGGCGTGTTCTTCTCTCCAAGGCAAAGAGGATGGAGGCGACTCTCCCTGGTGAAGACAGGACACGGTGACGATGAGTTTAACACTGGAGGGAGATCTGAACGAGTCCGACTGCCCGTCTTTCACGCCTTGAAACCGCTCTGGTTTCAGGTCCAGGGGCAGATCTGGATCAGTCTGGATCACATGTTCGTACTGGAGGGATATGATTCTGATGTGTTTGTGGCACACGGACGAGAGGAATGTGGATTTTTTTTTGTTTTTTGTGGGGAACACTGGATCAGTGGGTTGAGGGCAGGTTGCAGAAGATCGGAGGAGGTCCTCGTCTGCATCCAGGTAAACAGGAGGAGGAGCTAACTAATCAAAACAAGCAGCTGTGTCTCTTCAGTCCGCTGGAGTCTCTTCTGGATGTGGGGAAGTTGCTCTCATTTGAACCTCAGTTATCCAGCGCTTCGGCACAAACCATGCCGCCGTAGAGCTGCGGCGCGTCCGGATGCGTCTGCGCCCGCTCCTCCGCCTCGCTGTCGGTGCTGCCCTCGCTGTCCAGGTGGGCGGGCGGGTGACAGGAGCCGGTCAGGGCGGGGTACAGGCCGGTGGTGGGTAGTGGGCTGGGGAGCAGGTCGTCATCTGAGCTGAGGAAGTCGCCTTCAGCCGAGGCGGGGCTGGTCAAGCACAGGTCGTAGTTCCCTCCGCCGCCGGGCGCCGCCTTCTGCCCTCGTAACTGCCTGACCTGAGCAGAGGAGAGACCGGCGGACAATGACTGAACCCCTCATGATCAGTGGCGGATTTCCCATAGGCGATTGCCTGGGGCACCTAAAGTATTAGCGGAACACCCATTATAATTTACCTTCGCCATAACAAAATCAAATCACTGAAATGTATGGAGGGATTTCTGTGCCACCATATTGCAAATGGACTATTCTATCAACAGGAAGTTAACAGTAAAGTGTTTTTTTCCCCAACACACCGCGGCGGGGCAAATGCATCCATAAGTGGATCCTGCACAGTTTCTATCTCATGCAATATGGCGTCCAACTTTGCGTACGCAACAAGCTAGCGTAGCGACTGTAGCCTACACAGCTCATTGGTTCGATCACTCTCTGGATTTAAAGGTGATGTCTGTGTCCTTCACTACTCACTACAAACTGCACTTTAAAGTGGATTCACCATTTTGTAGAGCTGTTAAAATCTACAATTCTCAAATCAACTGCCCTAGAAATTTCCCAGAATTCTCTGCGGAATACTAGGTTGCCATAGATCGGGGAATATAGACCACAATGCATTGCGCTTGAACATTTTTTGAGGACAAAACGTATTTAATGTATTTTTTTTTAAATAAATCATCAAAGTTTTCCTCAACAGAATTCGGTGGATTCACAAATAATTGTCGTCAAATGCTTGTAGTGATTAGGTTTTCACTCTGTGATTTTGGTGATGTCATATTCACCTTTTAAGAAAAAAGTTGATTGATTAGCTGGTTTGTTTCAATCCGTTTAAATTTCAAAAACAGGAAAATAAAGAAAATAAAAATACATAGACGTAATAATTCTGTTTGACCCACTGATTCATGTAAGTGATACTATCTTCTAGATGTTATAATTGTTCTAATCATAAATAGACATATTTGTACTCATATCTACAGTACACGACACACTGAATCCACTGATGATCAAATAAAGTTTGATTAACTGCAGTTAAATAAATAATCATGAATAGGATGAAGGGATGCAAACACAGTTAACATCTAATGTGAGGGATGGAAGTCACAACTTCATTCCAGCTGAACAAGAATGAGTGAAATATCCACTCATTTTTCAATTTATTCTATTATAAAACTCTTTTTGTGGTTCTAAAAAACAGTTTTTGCATAAATTTCAATTTAAACTGAGCAATGGTGAACATTTTATTTATAAAATTAGGAATTCCTCCATTAAAAACTAACAAAGTCGTATTTTTGACAGAAAAAATAAACAAAACATGGAATTGACTGATAGTTTTTGTTGTTTCTAAGAAGGAATTTAAAGAGTAATCAACTTGATCAATGAATTGATTTATTTTCCTATGAAAAGCGAGTTGTTAATCCAATTGGCTTATATTGTTAAAAAATAATTTCTAAAGGAAATAAATTAGTCATAATCAATGTTGGAAAATACAGCTTGAATTGAGACTCGAATTATGATACGAATTAATTTGTTTGATAAAGATTTTTTTTTTAAACGAGGCTAATGCAAAACAACTGAAGGTGTTTTTTGGAATAAAACATTAAAAAGTCGTGAAAACAGGATATAGAAATAATAAAACTAACAGGTTTTAGGTCGTCGTGGCGATCCATCTGCAACGCTGCTCTGGCGGTTCTGCAGACAGAACGCTCGTCACCAGTCAAGCGTGCTTTCTGCAAGCATTGCATCGACCGGTGACAAATCTCAGAGGCTTTTGCTTCCCCTCAACCAAACTCAAATAAAAGCAGCAGTGTGTGGGGGGGGGGTCAGTGGTTAACCAGTGGAAATGTTGTCACTAACAGCTAATTCCACCTCCAGGCAAGAAAAGGTTTAATAAAACATTCTAAAAGGTTTGTTTCTGTTACTTTATGATTTCCCTTTGAACAGCAGACATGTCTCCATGAAAGCCCCTTTGTCAGCTGTAATGAAAGTTCATATGCAAAACAATTTTTTTATATCAAATGAGCTCATGAGCTTGTCTGCAGAGAATGTGAGTTATGAATCAGCGACAGTCACACGACGGTCGCATTTAACTGAGATTTTTCTGAACAGCTCATTGCTTCCTCTGTAGTCACGCAAGTTTTCCTCTCGCTAAAAAAAAAAAACTGACATAAAAGAGGTGGGGAGAAGAAGAAACATGGGGGGTGGTAAATACCCCCCCTCAGGTTAAATCTGGTCGATGTGACGCAGACTGAACGTAAATCTACGTTACGGTAAAAACCGCAGACGGTGAACTCTGCAGCTGTGGGGCCACATTAGACCCCCCCACCCCAAAAAGAGACCCCACTTCAGTCCTCCAGCTCTTATTCTGAACTTTTCACAATAAAAGCTTCCTGTGAACCAGTTCAGAGAGCAGATGCAGTGGTCTCCGGTTCCTAGAAGAACCAGAAGCTTGCAGCGTGGAAGTGGTGTAGAAGCTGCGAGCGCACGACCACATCTCTCTGAGGTCATGAGCAGAGCTGTTTGTGCGCACGTTACTCTGCCGCAGAGAAAGGGGTCTCTATTTTCATATTCAGAGGGAAAATTAAAAATATAACTCCATGTGGTGGCTGTATTTGGTTTTGTTTTTCTCTTTATTCTGTTGGGGGTAAAACCTCAAATCCAGGCCTCGAGGGCCGGTGTCCTACATGTGTTGCAGCCAACCTGCTGTTGAAGCTCCTGATTGGATGAACACACCTGATCCAGGTAATCAGCTGCAGATGAGGCAGGATTTCTAGAGAACCAGCAGGAGGCCGGCCCCCGAGGCCTGGATCTGGACACCCCTGTGAGAGCGGAGCTTTGATTTGACCCGATGCTGTTCATGTGCTAAATAAATAAATATTATGTCTGTCTGAGGAAAGAGTATGAGGTGTGTAGTGAGCTTTACAGTCTTAAAAACAGATGTGTGTACTGAAAAAGAGTCTCACAATACGAATCGCGATATATCCCAAGATGCACCGGAACAACTTTTCCCTTTTTTTTTTTTTAAAGAGTATGACTTGAATTGAATCTATCTGAATTTTAATGTCTTTCATTGTAACTAAATGGTAAAATAAATTGTATTTAATGATAACAGCATTAAGCTGTGATCAGCGACTGTCTCATACACAAGTTGCTTTTATTCAGAAATTCATGCTGCTTTTCTTTAGGTAAATGACAGAATATTTGTTTTTTCTGAGCCGCTACGAAGCATCACAGTCCACGTTTATCTGATACTGGCAGAAACGTGACAGAGTTTCTGCTTCTGCAAGTCAATGCTAGTATATGTCTCATAACAAGCAAAACCGCGAGGCTGACTGAACATTTAACAGATCTTCTTGTTGTTTTGGTGGCGGTATCAGCTGCTCAAAGAGGCTCAGTGTTCTCTGCTGCCAACTAGTGGTTGGAGGTTAAGGTGGAAAACAAATTATGGTAAAAATAAGAGACTTTGATGATCACGGGTTATTTTTAGAAGGAACTCCCAAGATAAACGAGGGTGCAATGTTTAAGGAAAGAACTGCAGAAAAATATTTTATCTCTGAAAAAAAGGGGAAAGAACCCCAGAGTTACGCCAATGAACGAGTGTTTGTTACTGAACAAACAAAACGTTGCCCTTCTTGGCTGAGGTTTGATCTGCAGCGAATGGAGAGTCCAACCTCGTTCTTCAGCTCAGCAATCTGGTCCCGGAGCTGGGTGATGTACTGTCTGGAGTCGGAGTGGTTGAGCTGGCCCTTAATCCGTCCCTCCTCCTTCTGAAAGAGGAAAATCCGTACGGAGAATGAACAGTTGAAGGTTTTCTCTCACTTTATAGCTATTAAAAATGTCTGCAGTTTGCAAACCTGGATCTCCAGTTCAGCGATCTTCTGCCGGAGTTCAGCCATGACGGTCATGCTGTCTGCTTCCCTCAGCCGCACCGCCATCACCTCCTCTTTACTCTGCACGGATGAAGGAATTATGGGAAATATCACATTCTGAATCTGAACTAAAGGATCTTTTATTCATTTCTGTCAAGTTTTAACTTCTGTCAGAATCTCACTTCAAGTTGTTTTATTTTACACTAGTGCTGACACAAACGATTATTTTAAAAGTCGACTTATCGACGATTATGTTTTGCAATTAGTCGACTAATCGAGTCATGCACAAAGTGGATGTAAAGCACACAACTTAACCGTCATTAGCTTTAAACTAACGAAAAACAAGATATATTCACACCAGCATTACCTGTGATAATGCTGGTGTGAATGCTGTAAGCTGAATTTGGCTGCTGAAGATGCTGAAATTAATAGCTAAAAACACTGAAGCTGATAGCCAGAAAAATATTAGTTAAATGCTAAATTAGCCTAAAAAAAATAAAAAAAAAGCTTAAGTTGGACAAAGCAGCTAGAATGAAGCTGAAATATTAGCTAAACTCAAAAATAGCCTAAATTAGGCAAAATAGTTATCATGCAGCTGAAATCTTAGCTAAACTCCAAATTAGACTAAAAAACTGAAAAAATCCTAAATTAGCCAAAACAGCTAGCATGAATCTGTAATATTAGCTAACCTCCAAAATAGCCTAAAAAATCTTTCTAAATGCCAAAATAGTCCAAAAATCTAGCAGAATGTCATTATAACTTTCATCTTTGCTACACTCTGACTCCATATAATACAAAGTAATGACTAATTGACTATTAAATTAGTCGTCAACTATTTTAATAGTCAATTAGTCGTTGATTAGTTGGCCAATCATGGCAGCCCAAATTTACAGCAGAGAAGCTTAACTCTGAATTCGATGTCGCATTAAAAACTAAACTATAGTTTCCTCTCTTTTATTTTGAAATGCTCTCACCTTGCAGTCCGACTCCGCCTGCTTCCTCTTCATCTCACTCAGCTGGGCCTGCAGCGCTTTGTTCTGATTGGCCATCATCTGCAGCCGGTCCTGCAGGGCCGAGCGCTCCTGCTCGTTGCGACCAATCAGTTTGCTGTGGATCTGGTTCTGGATTGGAGGAGATGACCTTTAACTCAAAGCAAGAGAGAATGTGGGCGGCGGGTTGCTGAGAGTCTGACCTGGCTCTCCAGCTGCAGAGCTTTGAGTTTGACCTCCCGGAGCTCCGCCTGAGCCTGCGCCTCCCTCAGCCTGACCGTCATCAGTTTGTCCTGCAGCTCGTTCATAGCGTTCTTCTTCGGGGACTCCTTCCAGTGGCCGCCGCCGCCTCCGGTGCTGCCGCTGCGGGACATGTGGTGCTGCAGGGACAAAGGCTTTAGTGCTCCTCTGCTCGATGGGCGAGACAAACGGAGGCGGAAGGTGGTGCGTTTCACCTGCCAGCGCTGGTTGAGGTCCGTGACGCTGTCCTGCATCTCCCTGAAGGAGCGCAGCATCTCCAGCTCCTTCAGCTTCATCTGCTTCACCTCGTCCTGCAGGGCGGCCATGTTGTTCTCGTCCGGCAGACAGCTGCTCCTCTGGGGGGCGGAGCAATTTAGTGCTTTCAAATGAGGTAAACAAATAGATCTATCGCACAGTGATGTTCTGGATTTTTAACAACCAAAAACAACATAAAGATATGCATTTGAGATTAAAACATACATTTTAACCTTTATTTATCCAGGCAAGACAGATTAAGAACAATATTGTTATTTTCTTATTTTCAACTGTGGCCTGACAATAGGTAAGATTAAAGAAAACGGGTCCAGAAAACATACAAAAGTCATCAGTAATACGATAAGACGGTCTAAAATCATAAAAAAAAAAAAAAAAAAAACATTCAAAATGCTATAACACACAGCATTTTTATTTAACATTTTAATAAGACACTTTTGAAAGACCCACTCTGATGAAAATTGTACTTTTGGTGTTTTTAACTTGTTCTTGAGGCCTTTTTCTGATGATGGTGGGAAATTAAGGAAGTTAATTTGCATTTCTGAGTATTACTTTATTCAAATTGTTGTGAATCAGGAGCAGACAAAATTTGAGATATAGAAAACACACTGGGCGGGGCCACAATCTCCCTAATCCGCTCCATTCTGATGCATCCAAATAGAATGTTTTCCTTTTCCTTGTTTTATTATTTATTATATATAGTTCTCTGATGCATCTGTTTAGTGCAGTGCCATTCGGGTGTTGTTCCTCTTTTGAGATTTCATATTCCAGGAGGATCGACTGAGCTCCGGTTCTTGGCCGTGGACCTCGCCTCTGGCTCATCTTGGCTGTGGACCTCGCCTCTGGCTCATCTTGGCCGTGGACCTCGCCCCCACCCATCCCCCAGTTCTATTTGGCTGATCTCTATTTCAATAGGTAGTTGTAGAGTTAGATAAGGTAATTCTTCTTAATAGTCCTGGTAAATCTCCTGTCCGTCCTGGGAGAGAATCTCTCCCTCATGTGGGAATCCCTAAGGTTTCTTCTTTTTCCTGAATCAGGTTTTTTTTAGGAGTTTTTCCTTACCGGGAGGGAGGGTCTAAGGCATATGTGTCAAAGTCAAGGGTAATTCTACATGGCCTTCCAGATCATTTTATTTTACTTTTATCTTGCACTCATTTCTAACTTTTTTAATTTTGACAAAATATATTTTTACGGAGAGTAAAATGTTGCAAGTTATTGAATGTTTAAGCTGGTTTATTCTGGAATAATATTCCTGGATTTTTATTATTCTTAAATATGTAAAAAAAAAAAAAAACTTTTTTTTTTTATTATGTTGGCTATTTTAGGCTATTTTGAAGTTTAGCTAACATTTCAGCAACATGCTAGCTGTTTTAGCTAATTAAGGCTTTTCTTCTGTTTTTAAAGGCTGTTTTGGAGTTTAGTTAATATTTTAGCTACATGCTGGCTGTTTTGGCGAATTTAGGATCTTTTGTATTTTTAGGCTAATTTGGCATTTAACTAATATTTTAGCTGGCTATCAATTTCAGCATCTTCAGCAGCTAAATTCATCTAACAACATTCACACTAGCATTATTACAGGTAATCCTATATATCTAGTTTTTAGTTAGTTTAAAGCTAATGATGTTAAGATGTGTGTTTTACATCCAGTTTGCGCATGACCCAATTAGTCGACGAATTGGAAAAAATAATCTGTGATTAGTCGAATATTAAAATAATCATTTCTGGCAGCACTACTTCCATTCATTTGCAGCAAATAAGAAATTCCACTGAGACATTTTTTTCTGCTGCTGCTTTCGGTTTGATGTCACCTTAAAGTCACAATGACTATGAGAGACTGCTGCGGCCTGTCAACACGTGAAGTCAAAATGAAAGCATGAACATGGGGGTTTAGTCACTGACAGCACTCGCCGCACTCAAGTCGTTCACACGCCATCTCAGCGTTGTGCAGGGTTACCTTCTCCAGGTCCAGCACCTTGTCCTGCATTTCCTTCAGCGCTCCCAGCAGCTCGGCCTCGTGCAGCCGGGACTGCTCCAGCTGCGTCTGCAGGTTGCTGACGAACTGCTCTGTGTACTGACAGGAAAAACAAAGACCGAACGTGAGCAGAAATGTGGCGTTTCATTTGACTGATGTGTTTGAGCTTCAACGCGCCCCAGCATCGCTCTGGCTCTATGCATCGTGGGAAAAAAAAACCCTCGCCTCCTTTTTAGTTTTGGCGTTGTTTTAATAGAACCGAGCAGTAAACAACTGAGCTTGTGGTTGAGCTCATGTTTACCACAGAGTTTCAGCCAATTCACACATGTGAAATCACACCTTCAAACTCGATTCTTTCCCTTTTCTCATCTCCTCGTCTAAGAAAAGAAGAAGCTCTCACTGCTGCACTCCAGTGGAGCCAAAGTCTTCCGTTTTTGAAAAGTCTAGCTTTATTTTTCTAGCCCAAACTCAAAAGAACCTAAAAAAGTATTAAAAAATTATCTTTTTCCTGTTTAAACCTGGTGTCTTCTGCCAGCTAGCAGCTGTAGCTCTGAACCAGCGTGATGTCAGTAAATAAAAACCCTTCAGCTCATTCATAACACCACATCAAGGTGAAGGCGTGCAGATTATAGTAAAGAGAACAAAGTGGAAAAATGTTTTCCTATCAGGCTCAATACTCAATATTGAAATTGGGTAAGTACATAGCGTGAGTACGACACTCTCAGTTTTACTTTCTGGGTCTTTCGGTCTTTGTTATCAAAGAGTCTGTGTGGTGTGTGGGGGCAGGGGGCGGGGGGCGGACACCAATCTGAGCTGGAATAGAAGTCATCAGTCCCAGAAACACCAATTAAAGTGAATTTTCTTGTTTTTCTGCTCAGATGACCTTTCATTTGTATTTTTTGGAGGCGTTTTTGACATCCTGTAACTCTGAGGTGAAGCTAAACAGGTCAACTGTTTACAACTAAACATCTACAAGCTTTTCTGGAGTCAGAAAATAACCAACTCTTGATTTATAAAACAATATGACAAATGTATCCACTGGACATTGGACACATTTGTTCACTTAAAGTGAGCCAGATTTTGCTTCCACTGACCATCCAGAACACATTTCCAGTCTGAATAAACCCTTAAACTCTTAACTATATGAGATTCTAATGATTAACTATGTACAACTCAAATTCTTACATTTTTATTCCTCAAAGCTCCTAACTAAATATGACTTAGGTTTTTATCAGATTGTACTGTAAGACAAAATCATTTCTGGTGGATATTTCTTCTCTAAACTGGTTAAAATGTCTGATATATAAATAATTAATAAAATTCACTAACATAATTCGGTGAAGACATCAAATGGAATATCCTCTGTGTTTAACTTTTTTTGCTCTGATTTTTAAAACTTCCAGAAGGTTTTAGAGACTACATGTGTGATGTGGTCATGAGCGGATTTCCAGAGTGAATAGTTACGTGGAAAATGTCTTAAATTAATCAAAGATCGGATCAGATTAGAGCTGTGTACATGGTCCTGAAAACCTTTAACTGAATATAACAAACATTCACATATGCTGCCCGTTCAATCGGAATGAATCATTTTTACACGCGCAGAACGGTCTAAGACACCGGAAACAAAACCGTAAACAAACAAAGCTGCAGCATAGAATAAGATGATCTTCTAAGTGGACTTTTGTCATTATTATTATTAGAATTAAGTGACTGTTCACACATAGTTTTCTAAAAAAAAGGCTCAGGGTTAGACGTTTAGTGATGGATGCACTTAAAATCCGTAATGCAGCAATGTGCTTCTTGGTAAATACATTTATTATGTCTGGACGCGATTGGAAACACAAATTCATAAGATTGTTAGCAAACAGAGACGATCCTCTTCATCTGAGCTGCTGGTGGCTGCAGGCCCTGACCTGATGCTGCTGCAGCTCCCTGATGGTGTCCTGAGCTTTCTCCAGGCTCTCGCTGGCCGCGCTGCACTGCTGCCTGACCACCGCCAGCTCCCGCTTGATCACATAGTTCTCCTCTGCTTCCTGAGCTCGCGTCACCTGACCCTGTTCCAACGAAACAGGGGAGTTTCCAGTCAGATTTATTGATTATTTAAGACAATCTTGCACGTTAAACCATGAAATGAAGAGAATTAAGGAGCAAAGGGTGACCATAAGTAACACGTTTTTCTTTGTCAAAAGCTGGACCTGAACTTGAAGAGTTACAGTTTGGGGAAAAGTCTTGTCTTATATTTTCTCTCACACTCAAAGTTCATGTCTGAAGCTACAGAAGCGTAACTGAGAAATTCAACATAAAAGGTGAGTTTTATTTGTGATTCTGGCTTTAAACAGACCCGCTCTGATTGAAGGTGACCGTCCGGCTGTCGGTGTGAACAGAGAGCGGCTGCAGGGCTGTTCATTCAGCTCTTTGGATTGTTTTAAACATTTAACTTTAACGTTTACACCGCCAACATAATTCCATGTTGGTCTGAGTGACTCCTCACTCTTGTATTCCAAACAGGAAGTAACCGATTGTTCCAAGAATCCAAAATCCCATAGACTTCAGTAGAGAAATAAACAGCTGTTACTCAGTCATTCGGATTAAACATTCTTTATTTTAACACGTTTTTCATAATCATCTTTTTCTCTGCTGCCGCCACGTCCAACGATCAAAACGTTTGATTGTGTTGCGGCTTTCCAACAAGCTTGCTTGTGATTGGCTAGAGTGGTTACCATAGAAACTTAGACCGACTTGGACCAATCACTGATGATATCTGGTCTTCAGACTCGGCGCACAATTTCTAGATCGTGTTTGGCTAAACTGCGTTTTAAGCCGTTGTAAACTTGTGTCAACACTGTTCTGATCCTATTGCTAAAATGCCAGCTGTAAATAAAAAAGTAAAGTTGGTAGTGAGGGCCACCGCTTCCAGAACACAAGGAAATCAGGATATTTTTTTCAGTGAAATATGAATAAACTGTCGTTCCAATATGTTGAGAGACTGTGGCTGTTTTCAAAGAGTTTACTATAGGAGAGACGATCAGAGAAGCCATTTATGAAAAGCTAACAAGGACTGAACGATGTTAAAAATGGACAGTAATTTTGTTTAAAACATATTTAGATATTTAGGCTTTTTTATGTGAATGAATAATACATTTGTCATTGCAAAAAAAGTGTCAATTAAAAAGAAATTTGCATTTATTGTTATTAAAATAGTTCAAAGAATGCTAAATGGTTGGCCCTCAAACATGTTCACCTTACCAAATCTTTGCAAAAAGTTTGGACACCCTTGGCATGGCTGATCTAGAGGGGGCGCCCTGGAACACTATCAAGTTGTGGGTCCAGAACTTGTTCATGTTGTGTGTCATGGAAATACCTCGTTTTTCCTGCTAGAATGTGTGAATAAAACCAAGCGGCTGAATGATCATCCTCGCAGGAGCTCGGCGTCAGAACCGTTTCTACGTAGCTTCAGACAGGAAGTAGAGAGGACTTGAGCTAAACGTGGCGTTAAAACCAAAGGCTCACATGCTCCATGCAGTTGGATACATTCACCACCGTGTGACACCACATGCACTCTGGGATTGGACATTAGTCCTGTGTGCGACTTCCGCTCTTTTCATGCACGTCTGTGTTCTTCTGTTGTCAGTTTTACTGGTAAAAAGAGAGAGGGGGGGGGCAGTGCAGGGAGGCAGCGTGGGTAATTAGCGAGGTCTGGGGGTCACAGTACCTGTATCAGCCTGTCCGCCAGAGCGGCACTCTCCTACAGCGCAACCAAGGAGAAGAACGAGAGGACGAGAAGAAGTGATGAAGGGAAAGGAAGACAGAAGGACAGCAGAGGGAAAACCACGAGAAGACCCCAAGACGGAAAGAAATGATGACCGTGAAAAAGAGAAGAGGCAGCAGTGAGATCATTTGGAGAAGAAGTAGTTCACAGAAGAAGATATCATAAAACAGAAGGAGTTGTAGGACTCTCGTCTACTAAATCGTCTACAACATGTTCTGTCCTACCTTCTCCAACGTCTCGATCCTCTGCTTCAGCAGCCGGTTCTCTGTGCGTAACCTCTGAGGAGCAGCAGAAACCTTTGTTTTAGGAAACCTCAGAGCCGTCAGGACTCTCAGTAAATCCAGCACAAACCTTAATCTCAATTTGTTCTTCCATCTCTTTGTTCTTGATGGTGGTGTATTCTTTCTCAAGCCTAAAAAATAAGTACGTTTAGTTTATGATGCGGATGAGCAGAAGCGGTGGTTAGCGGAGTAACGCTCACTTCTTCATCCTCTTGGGGTTGTACTTGACCTGGTAGGCTCTGAGGATCAGCTTGTCTGGACAGCTGTCGAACTGGTGAGGGATCACCTTCTGGAAGTGCTGGAGGACCACAAGACACAACAAATGGGAAGAAAACAATTCAAGATAATCCTTGTTTATAAAATAACTCTAGAAAGAAAAGTTTCAACTGATCTTTTTAAGAAGTAGAACTTAGTTTCTGCTCAATTTTTAGGTTCGTTTGCACAAAATACAATCAAATCTAATTAACTGTTAATTTTTTTTTCAAATATTGTAGCTATAAAAGAAATTAAAGCCAGGAGCAGCACAACCCCTTCTCCCCCGCCACCCTGAAAGGAGCTCCACGTAAGAAATCCATGAATTCCTGGCCTCCGCGCTCGGAGCATAGTTTTTAAGTCGGGTCGTGAGCTCTACGCACATATCAGGCCCCCATTGAGCACTCGCTGAATGTTCGACCTGCTTACACAGTGTTTAAGAACGCACTCTACACGGGCTTGTTAACGTGGGCTCAACAGGTGTACCCACACCAGATCAAGGCGCTCACGCAGGTATCAGCAGGAGGAGATTCTTCTTCTGTTGTATATTTACTGTTCATTATCGCCCCTTCACCACCTACAACAGAGAGAACCTTGGAGTAAAAAGTCAAAGTGATGAAAATCCCCCAAATCTTGCTCCAGGTTTTTTTTGTTTATTTACAATTCTGTCCCTTTAATGTCCGAACACAAACAATGATTCTCTTTCTGATCATGTTTGGTTCTTCCTGCGTTGAAGCGGATGTTATCCAGCCCTTCCAAATCCAGGTCCCTGATTGGTCATTGCGCTGCTGCGATTGTGCGTGAAAATGTTCAAGCGGGTCGAGCATTCAGGGCGTGCTCAGCGGCTGGGGAGGGCTGCACTGAGCGGGCGCGTGTGTGGAGCGGTCCGTCACGTGGAGCACAACATGAACCGAGTATTAAAGGATCATTTCAGTATTCTGTCTAAATGTTTCTTTGTATTGAATCCTTTCTGTTGGTAGGAAAACAGTTTGATGTAAGAGGCAAAAATAAAACATACTTGGCCTTAAAATATTTAACTGTGTTGGAAAAAAGTGTAATTGTGACTTTAAAACTGAATCGTTACATCCCTATTAACGTTGCTTTTCTTTCTTCAGACTTAACTGAACTTTTTAGGTTTTTTCTTCACTTTCACTCATTTTCAGCAGAAGTCGGTGCAAGAGTTTCATCTGGTAGATGGCACTGATAAAGCGGAACGTTTCACAGCACAAAGCACCATTTTTATCAAAGTCGATCTACTCTTCAGAAAGTTTGCGTGCAGAGGAATGTGGGACATGGAGCTGCCGGCACGCTCTGACTCTGAAACCAGAGCGGCTCACCTGCGACATGCCCTCCATGTCCAGCTGAATGAGGTCAGTCTGGTTGTACTGCAGGATGGCCAGGCCCACTCGGAAGATGATCTCGAGGCCCTGAGGGGTTCAGAAGTTACAGAGGGCAGAAAAACTCCCCCACGGCTTCAGAGGATGCTCCCTACCTCATACATGAAGATATCAAAAATGCGCGTGGCCACAGGTAACGGGAGGAAGGTCAGAAAAAGGGTGAGGAACCAGGACGAAGCATACATGGAGGTGTGGAAACTCTGGGAGCGGAAATGGACGTTAAGCTCTGGAAGCTGCTCCTGAAATGATGACAAAAAAAGACACATTAGAACATATATGCATGCTCTCCGCATGTTCACGTGTGTTCTGCTGCCCCTCTGTGGAGAGACAAGACACTACACCTGAGGGCTGGCCTCTCACCTGTAACAGGTACTCAAACTGGTAGATGCAGAGGCCCAGCTCTGCCATGCTGGGCTTGAACAGCTCCCTCAGGCGGTACTCCTGCATGAGACGCACGAAAACACAAAAGGCCTCCTCTTCTGGCATCTGAGGAGACAAAAGTTCACCTTGTGACACAAAAACTCTCCGTTTAGCTAAATAACCTCAGAGAACGCCGTAAAAGAGCTTCTACCTGCATCAGAAGCAAGCCAACGATGAAGGCGCTGCCTTGGCAGTAGCCCACCTCGCGGTCCACCAGAGAATAGGCCTGAAGGAGACAACAGGAGCAAATCCGTGAGCGAATCAGACGGTAACAAAGATCTCCTCGTTTCCTGAAGAGCTGCGCTTTCAGCCGGGTTACCTGGGGGGCACGGCGCTGGTTTCCATGGCAGCTAAAAGCACATTTCCACATGTCTTTGTCTGGGACTTTAGAAATTCTGATGCTGGGAAACAATGATTTCAAACAGCGTGCTGGTTTTAGCCTCATTACACATTCAAATCTGATGAACGGAGAAAACGTTTTCCTTCTCTGCTGCTGCGCTTTAAACGTCCTTTTCAAATGAAAATTCGTTTTTTTGTGTGTTTTTACACAGAAAAACGACCATGCAGATCGAGGTTACATCACTGACTCACAGACAACACTGAAAAGACTTTAAAATAAGACATACCAATATAGTTTAAGCATCAAAAGAGGTTTAAAAACATATCTGATGAGTTCTAAAGGCATATTTGAAAATTTAAACATACCTTTTTTCAAAAATACGATTAAGGCCACCAAAAAAAAAAAGTTAAACTACAAGATTAATGTTGTAACTTTATGACTTTTAATCTCATAAATGTACAAATTTTTCCGTAAATTTACGAGTTAAAGTGGAAGTGACATGAAGACATGACGTTAGGTGGCGAATGGGCTTCTGGGTAAATATATTGAAAGAATGAAGCGAACGTGTGTCTCTGAACTCTTTATTTTACATATGAAACTCCGCCTTACCAGAACAGAACCCCGGAAAGCGGCTACACGAATAATAATTGATTTTGAGGTTCAGAATTTCTTTGTTTTTGACATCGATCTGGTAGTAAAGCTTCACAAAAGGCTCCACGTCTTTTATCTTCGAGCACGACTCTAAAAAACAGCTTTGGTTCTTTTCTAATACATTTACAACTTTGTTTCTCGTAAATTTGTGACTTTTTCTAGTAAATGAATTACCATTTCTTGTATATTCGCAAGATATAAAGTCATAAATGTACAACTTTAAAACACATACATTTACAAGAAAAAAACTCATAAATCTATGGCTTTAATCTTGTAAGTTAACGAGATTTGAAGTCACAATTTACATTTTTTTTGTTAGCAAACTGGCCCCATGTCATATTAAAACCTTCAGCAATTAACCTATAATAATGTCTGGAGATGTTCTCAGAAGCTGCGATCCACCCACTATGAGGTTGTGTAAATTGGATTAGCAATTATAAATTTGCCTAATGGAAACAATTTAAGAAAAAACTTGCAGAAAATTCCATCTGGAAAAACTGGATTCATTTTGCTGTGGAAACCCCAAAAATGTTTAACAAACTGTTTTTACAACATAGAAGGAAAGTTTTAGGTGTAATTTTATAAAAACAACAACAACAAATTTTGTCAACAATCTAGTAGACATGTTTTAAATGAAAAAATGAAATGCTTCTGGTGAAATTCAATGATAGAAGTTCCTCACAGGCCTCACAGATCCATGATGGGATCCTTCTTATGCGGCTTCAGCTTCCAGGAGGCCCAAAAAATAAGACTTTCTCCCTTAAGAACACTCCTGTCCACTTGATGTTTATCCTGGAAATTCTGTTGTTACAAGATTTTTTTTTCTCATAAATTTTTCTTATTGTTTTTGTGGAAAACAATAAGAGTTTTTTTTTGGGAGAAGTTTGATCCAGCTGGATTTTAGATGTTCTGCTTGGCTGGAACCTGCTCTCAGGTGGGGGCGTGTCTGTATACTCTGAACTGCTCACCTCACGTGGCGTCGATGGGCGGGACTTTCTGTCTGTCCCCATCACAAAATAAAATATTAATCAGTTTTCTTGTTGTTGGATTTCTAATAGCAGACAGCTGTGTTAGGCTCCGCCCCCACAGCAAGTCCTCTGCTCCAGGTTGCAACTGTCAGGTCGACGTTCATCTTCCGCCTCATTTATTAAAATAAAAGATCGCTTTTGTCCAAAAACTACAAATAAATGCCACATTTTCTCTTTGGTTCAATAAAATGTCAACCACAGAATATTTAAATACGTTTATTTTAGACGCAGCTCTATTACGCTGATCTCAAAGCTGCACGACTCCAAAGAAGCTTTTTAAAAGAAGCTTTTGTATCTTGATGACCTCACCTTCATGACATTGAAGAGGACCTCCTGCCCCAGGCTGTCCTGGCCTTTGAAGAACTCGTGCTCGGGGTAGGTCCGCGCGATGTCTCGGCGGATGAGCTTCTCGCACGGGGACGACATCTTCAGCAGCTCCGAGTACTGGTTCTTCACCGGCATGTCGGTGGCGTTTCCCAGCAGCTGCCAGACGATGGCGCGGAAATGATGGGGGATGCCCTTCCGGATCAGCTCCTGCAGGGCAGAGAGGATCATGGGAAAACGTACGGGGACTCTCTGAAGGTGGGTTCTTTCATCTCTGCTCACCTTGAGAAGCTTGTCCTTCTTGCGCCTCCACTCCTCCCACTCGTTGACGATGCGGCCCCACAGGATCCAGGTGTCCTCCTCCAGGTGGGACAGGTTTGAGGAGGCGGAGGAGCTGCTCACCAGCGAGGAGCCGCTGTTGCGGCGCGAGCCGCTCATGGAGCGCATCGACTTGGAATCGGCCTCCAGCAACCTGGAATCAGAGAGCGTCATCAACGTCCAGGTGAGCTGGTGGGGGCCGCACAGGTGAATGGAGGTCCCTCTTTAGATGTGGAGACATCAAACGGAAGTTATCTCCCCTTCAAAAAACAGGAGCTGGAAGAAGATGCAGCTTTAGCTCATGAGTCTTTGTGGAGCCAGAGGGGCTGAAGATTCCAGAAGTGATGGAATCAGACTGCTCCTTTGACCTTTGACCCATTGGCCATGCCGTCATTTCACATCCAAGCAGCAGGTGAAGTTAACATGCAGAAGCAGATCTTCTCAGGGCTGTTTTCCTCCATTAAACATTTTATTTTCAGAAAATGTGTTTAAAATACAACTGAAATGAGTATTTTAGATGTTAATCAAAGGAAATCAAAATCAAATCTAAAATATTATGCAAAAGGAAAAAGTTTGAGCCCTGTAGAGCCAAACTGTTGGAGATAGTTTCCACACAGACATCATAAATCATTTCTATTATTCAGATTTTCACCAAAATCTTTCAACTTTTCCAAACTCACCTGTTCTGCTCCTCCAGTTTGGCCAGCAGCTCCAGTTCATCTGGACTCAGGTTCTCGGAGTCTGCTGGAGAAGCTGCTGGCGCCGACAGCACTGCATCATGGGAAGAGGAGTCTGGGCTGAGAATGGGGCTGCCGGTGGAGGACGGGTCCGGGTCCAGGCCCGGAGGGGACGACGGGCACTGGAGCTGAGCCCCACCGGAGCTCTCCTTCTCTGGGCTGCTGCTGGCTATAGACATGGTGTTGGGGGTGCAGTAGAGCGGGTGAAGCAGGTGGAGGACGAAGGTCTGCGAGGCTCGCTGAAGCTCCGCCTCCTCCTCAGCGAGCAGGACTGTGGCCTTAATGGGCGTCTGGGAGCCCCGAAGCCAACAAGATCAGAAATCTTTAAACCTGTTGGAAGATAAAACCAAGCGTTCATCAAAACACAATTAATTATTATTTTGATAAGAACTGATGTGTCTTCACATTAATAAGAGATGAAAGTTAATTGCAGAAATCTCTGAAAAAACACTTCTAATGGCTCTTTATTAAAACAAAATGCTAATCAAGTGTTTTTCAGTCAGAAAACATTCAGACTTTCTGCTTTTTTCTGCATTTCATGTCATTTTCTTTATTCATATCCTTTGAATTCACAAAGTAAAGTTTAAAAAAATGCAGAAACTGCAACACTTTGGCTCTACTAGAGGTTGGATTATGACGGTTCATGACTGGATCCAGAACCAGGTTTTCATGCAAATCCACACAAAAGTCACAAACAGCATCAGGTGTGGGAGTCATGTCAACACACCTGGTTGAATTTATCTTTGTAATCTTTGTAAAAGGACAAACAAGTCATTACAGTCGTCAGTTGGACATCAGGAGAAGGTTTTCAGTTCTGTCCTGCTCTTTCAAGGAGTTCCAACAAATATTCAGCCTTTAGAGAAACAATGAAGTAAGTGTATGAAAGGTAGTGTAGCTTAAATTTTAGGACTGGGTTTCACTATGAATTTCAAGAATTTATTCAATTGATTTACCAGATCCTGGATCAATTCAATTCAGATTTTTTTTCAATTTTTTCGATCCATTCAATTCAATTCAAATCAGTTTTGACTTTAGATGATTTACACATTTAAACGTATTGGTTTAGAAATTCATTCTATATAAATGTTTTCAAGATTTTCACATTAATCTGATCCAATTCACATATTATAAAATGTATCAGTGAAATAATGAGATTGTTAATATCATCCAGCGTTACATGGATTCTCTAAAGGAGAAGTTCTAACTAAAATGTTCAGATCATTAACATTGTAAACATTGTTCTGTTTCTCCTGGAGGACGTTTCAGTTTGACCACTAGGTGGCGATCGCGCTATAGCATTACACCTTATTCCAGAGGAAGAAAAAAATATGAGCAAAAGAAAAACGATGCTTTAGACCAGAAATGATTAGTTAAAAAAATATTTCCTTAAAAGAGTTTTGAAAATTCCTGCCTGTGAGTTTATAAAGATGTTAATGTAGTCAGCAATCGTTGACCAAGCGTTAGCATTAGCCGTCCAATAGGAAATTCCATTATACGTTAGCATCAAGCTAGCAGACTTCATGTGATAGATTTATCTCTACTTTAATCGATCGATTATTGATCTATCACACTTAAATTGATACAAATCGATTAATCGATTTTATCAATCCAGCCTAATTAAATTTATAATTGATTTAGTTTTTTTCTTGAAATAAACGAAATAAGTAAACTTATTTGCAGACTCCATTGTTAGGTGAGAAAAAAAAACATACTGTTTCACTATTTTCCACCTTTTTTGTGAGGAATCAAACATGGCAGAATAAACCCCCCCAGCTGTAAAGACACTGGAGGGCCGAGCAGATGAGCAGCTGCTCTGCGGAGACAAATGAAGCCCAGCGGTCAACTCCCATCAATGTAACCTGCTGCTCCCTCCCCACAGGAAATGAAACAAACTCTGTGGTGTGAGAGGACTGTGTTCACAAACAGAAGAGCTTTCAGACAAAGAGGAGTGAATGTGTGGAAAACATCTAAATGCAGCAGAAAATTGATTCTTGTGGTCATGCAGGAAACTGTAACGTTTTTCAGCTGAGTTACATGAAGCTCATGATGATGATGATGTTTAAAATCCAACGAGACAGAAAAACAGAGCCTGTGGCAGTGAAGAAGAGGAGGGGAGCCAATAAGCAAAAGCCAGGAAGAGCTAAAGTAAGAAAGAGGGATGAAGATCCAGAACGAAGAAAAGTGAGGAAGAGCCAGAAGAAGGAAGAGCAAGGATGGATGAGGAAGAACAACAGTAAATAAGAAGGGCCAGAAGGAGGAAAAGTGAGGACAAGCTGGAACAAGGAAGAGTGAGGAAGAGCAAGAGCAAAAAGGAGCAAAGAAGAGCTGGGGGAAGGAAGAGCATGGGAGAATGATGAAGAGTCGGATTGAGGAAGAGCTGGAAGAAAGAAGAGCTGGAAGACACAAGAGCATGGAAGAATAAGGAAGGGAAATGAAGAATAAGGAAGGGAAAGGAATAAAGAGCTAAAGAGACGAAGAGCCAGAGCAACACAGAGTGAAGAAGGGCCAGCATGAAGAAGAGCAGAAGGAAGAGCAAGGGAGAGCCAGCGCCAGGCAGAATGAGGAAGAGCAAGGAAGAGTCGGAATGAAGAAGAGAGCAAGAACAAGTAAAGGGGAAGAAGAACTGAAAGGAGGAAGAGCAAGGAAGAGTGCAGAAGACAAGGAGGAGCACGAGCGAGGAATGGTGAGGTAAAAACTGGAAAAGAGATGAGCAAGGAAGAGCAGGGATGAGCCGGAAAGAGGAAGAGCAAGAAAAAGGAAGAGCCAAACCAAACGTTAGAAGCTGGGGAAACCATGGTGCACTGGGGTTCTGTTCTCTATTCTCATTTATTTCTCCTCTCCTCTATTCTTTAATATTTATTATATTTAGTTCTCTATGCTTCTGTTTGGTGCAGTGCGATCCAGATGTTGTTCCCCTTCCTCACTCCCCTCAGGGGGAGAGGGAAAAATTTCAGATTCCAGGTGGATCATCTGTGCTCTTGTTCTTGGCCGTGGACTGCACCTCTGGCTCGTCTTGGCTGTGGACCTCGTCCCCACCTGTGCCTCAGTCCAATCTGGCTGGACTCTATTCAAATACGATAAACTAATTCTTCTTTAACAGTCCTTGTAAATCTCCTCTCTAAATCTCCAGATCTCTCCTTCATGTGGAGTTTTTCTTTTTTCCAGGAAACAGGTTTCTAGGAGTTTTTCCTCACCGGGAGGGAGGGTCTAAGGACAGAGATAACCAGTTTAATTTAGTCTGTTTAGTTTAGCATTCAGCTATTGTTTATATTTTATGACCAACTCTCTGCTTCTGTTCTACTACCAGCATGAAACCCAATGAGGCAATTTTTTTTGTGATATTGGGCTATATAAAAAAAGTGTCATTGAATTTGCTGTGCTCAATTGCGCACGTGCGCATCTTAGAGGAAACAGTGCTGCTGTGCTGACAACACCCAACACTTTCTGTTTTGAAATGAAACTTTGGAGCTGAAAGTTGGGTTTAAAATAAAAAGTGTCAATAGATTTTTTTCATAAGCCAAGAGTTGGCCTTGTTGAGTTCATGTTGACTATTTCAAATTTGATGAATATCTTTGCTTACTCAGCCTTAAACTGACCATCATTTGGTTCATTCAACATATCTACGAAGACGAGCGTCTCTAAAGTTTGTCATGGAACCAAACACTTCTTCTGAAGAGAATCTAAAGACAATGGAAACATTTAACTCCAAAAAGCTGCGGTTCACTCCGTGTTCATCATCCTCGTACTTCATATGACCTCTGTCTGACTTTGTTCGTGACAAACTTTCACAAAGGACGCTCATTGTGAGGTCCGTGGCGAGGCACCACAGGCCCGGATGTGAGAAGATGCTATTGTACCGAGCGTGGCTGGAGGCTGAGCAGGGAAGCTGCACACAAAACTTCCAGTCATCCAACATCAACCCACTTTCTGGTCCTCTGCACGTCTGGAGGATCGTACAACGGGTCTGAACCAGAACCTCAATTCCCTGGTTCCTCTGGGCTGAGGTTTTATTAGTAGTACGCAGCTTTCTTTAGTATAATTTCCAGTCCTTCTGTAGTGTAAACTCAGACTACATTTGAAGATGACGAAGCATCCCATCCTGACAAACACCTGATCCACGAGCGTCCTGCCTCTAGGACGCTCCGCTCCTCAAACCTTGACGCTTGTTTTCGCTGCGGTGGCGTCCTTGTGACTGCTGCCGGGCTCGGTGATGCTCAAAGGCTGCCTTTGTGAGGAGGAGATGTGCTCCTTCACATGCTGCTGCTCAGAGATCTCGCCTTCTCTAACCATTGTAAGAATCCGGATGATGGAATCGGACCTCCGAGTCCGGAGGCTTCTCACCTGTGCTGTGAGCCTCTCACCTGGAGCAGACGAGGTCACAGGAGCAGGTCTTCATTATGAGGATGTCAAAATCACTAAAAACAGGATTTTAATTGGAGTGGAGGTTTTTTTCCGCATTAATCTCATTTGTAATCTATGACTATTGTCGTTTCCTCAAACATAAAAGACGAGGGTTTAGCTGTTTATTTGCATAAACGTTTTATTTGAACTTGAAAACACATCTTACATCAGTGCAGGTCTCGTTGTCCACGCATGCTTCATGTCACTGCTGTGATGTTTTTAATGGGCAACTTTGTACTTCTTGATAGAACTAACCAAAAACAAAGCCTCCATGCCACAACTATAATCTATTATGTAAGGGATAAAGGCTGACGAGATGTTCGTTATCGTGAATTATTGGTCGAACGGTAAACTGTGGAAGGAGGCATGCCAATGTATTATAGTATTTATGAGAGGTTTGTGGTCAATACATATAGAATAGATCTCTCTGAACCTGATGCTTTGTTCTTAACTGTCTGAGATTTTTTTTAAAATACCTCTGGGTTGGGTAAAAGTAAAGGTTGGAAGTCTGTTATATTCGGAAAACTTCAAAAACAATTTTTCTTGTTGTATTTTGTTCTTTTACTACACTACAATATCATTAATTTAAATGAAAATACATCAAAATTTGTTTTTTTTACAGCAATTATTAGGTTAGACTAAAATAGATTAATTACAGGTTATTATTATTAAATTGTATGACAGCACTAGATGAGACAAGACCATCCAATGATGGGCCATTAGGGAGACGTAAACCTTTAAGAAATACCAGTTCAGGAATATTCTCTCATTCAGAAACACGCCAATACTGGAAGAGGATCTCTCAAAAATATGGGTTTTATTTTTATATTCTTATTCTTCTGTAAAACAGGTGTAAGGATCATCTGTAAAAGTCAACATGAGGAAACGGCATGAGCTCTGAGAGGAACCGAGCAGCGTTCAGAACATACCACTCGTGTTAATCATAGTTTACATAATCTACAGACAGAACTCTGCAAATCATCTGCTGCTCACTTTAGAACAAAAGCAAAAACGGATTAAAAAGTTTGGATCTTTACAGCAGAAAAGGCCGTTTGTTGAACACTTTGATCTAAAAGAAAAAAAAACAGGAAATTAAAGTGGAAATGATGAATAGTAGAAGAAAATGTGCTGCATTATAATTCATTAGTATGAATGAAACCATGAATAAATCTGGACGATCAGATCTATGAATCCAGCGGAATGAAAAGGAGATCAGGATTTAGCAGCATGAATCTGGATATAAAGGTGGAGACATTGAGAACAAAGGGTGGAGGTGGAGGTGGTGTTGGGGGGGGGGGGGCTTCATTCAGGTGACCTCGCCGCTCCATATGTCAGCAAAGACAAAAAAGAGCCTTAAAGCTAAAAGGTTAAAGAACAATTACTGTTTTTTATTAAACTATAAAGAAAACACATTACTGTAAATAAACTTAAAGCTACAGAACAGAAATGATTACATTTAAAGGACACAAATGCAGGAACGTGCAGCAGGACTGCAAACAAAGCAGCTACTCTGAGATTTTAACCCCCAAAATCAATATCTTATGGGATCGACGATCAATCCTTTAGATTACCTTCAGTTATTGTTCTTCTGAGTGAAGACAACTCTAACCTGTGACCTTTATAGAGGACACAATCACACAGATAAATGTATTTTTGACTCATACATGGACTGGAGTCCCAAAGTGTGGCTCGGTCCAACGTCCAGCAGGATGAAACATTTACATCAGTTTGATCAATGAGTAAATCCTCCTAACGAGGAGAAAGCGCAGCTCCTCGGTCGCTCATGAAAGGTTCATCTGAGGCCTCACCAGAGAGTCACGGGATGACTCAGGCTTCAGTCACTGGTGCCACAAAACTGCCTTTTATTAGGAACGCTCCTGTTTCATTGTTCACTTTATGAATTCACAATAGACGCGTGTCAAAGTCAAAGCCGGTCCTCCAGATCATTTTATTTTATTATTATTAGTGACTTGATGTTATCTTGTACTCATTTCTAACTTGTATAATTTTGACAAAATAAATGTTATGGAAAGCAAAACATTTAAAGTTATTTAAGGTTTAAGTTGATTTATTCTGGAATAATATTCATCCCTTATTATTATTATTATTATTATTATTATTATTATTATTATTCATAATTATGTTAAAAAGTTACAGTTTCAAAGTTTTAAAAATTGACATTCTGCTAGATTTTTGGACTATTTTGGTATTTACTAAGATTTTTTAGACTATTTTGGAGTTTAGCTCATATTTCAGCTTCATCCTAATTATTTTGGCTAATTTAGGCTTTTTTAAGTTTTTTGGTTGAACAATTGGAACAGAATGAAGAAAAATTCGTAAATAATCTGTTCCTTTGTTTTAAGAAAAAAGGCGACATTATAAACAACAAAACTTTACATTTCTACCCCCTCTCTAACCCATCTCGGTCTGCCTACATTTGTGTATTATTTTTTCTGCTTGTATTTATCTAGTATCCCATCTTTAACTATTTTTTAATGCAGCAATGTTTGTAGTTTCTTTCAATATAGAGTCCAGTGAGTTCCATAGATTTCGATTTGGCTTTTAACATAAATAATAAAGTTTTTAAGTCAACTAAATCAAGAAACAAAGCCTTTGTATGAACAGAATACACTTTTCTTCAAACTAACTAAAGTATGGTAAAATAAAAGAACAATATAACATGTGTAAGGGTTGACTCTTAAATAAATCCTTTACTCTGTGAAAAATTCCAACATTTTTGCTAATTTTCTTTTTCAAGTAATTGATGTGAGATTTCCATTTTAACTTTTCATCTAGAATAACCCCAATAAATTGTATTTCTCTTACTTTGCAAATGTTAACTTGATCATTATTTAGTGTTAAATTTTCATCCAATTCAAAAATAACTTATTTTCAGAAAACCAATTTTTCACCTTAGACATTTCTTCCTTTTATGATACCATTAGTTCAGGTGCATTTGTTCTGGAGTAGAAAATTGATGTATATCTGCATATAACAGAAACTTAATTATTTTTGGAAACTTTGCAGATATCATTTATGAGCAAAAGAAAAAGTAAGAGGCCTAAGACAGATCCTTGTGGAACTCTGGTAGTAAAAGGAAGGTTAAATAAAAGGTTGCAGTGAAATGGAAATAATAACTTCGTTGTCTTTTGTTTTGCTATGAGTTCATGTCATATCAACATTGCATTTTCACTTTAAATGACCTTTTCATGGGAAAACAAGAAACAAAAAGCTTCACAATCTTCCACATTTTTTACATCAACTACTATTTTAAACATCTGTAAAACATTCAAATTTGTTTATTTTTTCAACAATCCCCAAACCGCCTCCAAAAATAGGCCCCTCTGGTTCTGACCCGAGCGGGATGTGAACATTGGTGTGGAAGCAGGAGACACATCATACAATAACAGAGGCAGACGGCCACGAGGAAACCAACAGTTCTGCTCTCTGACAAACTGGTGATTTCCTGTTCCACACTGGAGAGCCTTCAAACGCTCTCTAATGAACACATGCAAATGCACACATCCTCTCCTAAAGACACAAGGAGGCAGCAGAAGAGGTCAGAGGGTGAAACCAGAAGAACTGAGCTGCTCTGGACTCTGATGGTGGGAACCAATGATGCAGACGTCTCAGGCCTTCTGCTCTTTTAAACAGGGAGGCCAGGATGTGAGAATTGAAGAACAGTTTCCCTGAAGGTGAAAGGAAGTGGGGGGGGGGGGTGGCCAGAGAAGCAACTAATCTCATAGAAGGAGCTCATTTAGTGACAATCCTGCAACAAACACACAAGGTGAAGATCCACCAAACATGTGTAGAAGGATGACAGAAGGAGAGCCCTAAACTCAAATATTAGACATATTGTGACAAGGCAGACCCACCCTAATTATTACAAGGTGTAGTTCAAATTTAAATCCCACTTTGATCATTTTTTGATCCATTGCCAAAGCGTTCTCAGTGATCTAACAATTATGATGATGCTGTTTTTAGCCAAATTCAAAAAACTTGTCGTTTTCGTGGACATAGTTTCTGCAGAGCGGCAGGAGTTCATCCGAAATTCCCCTCAGAGTTGTAGGCGGTTGCCGCAGAGTAAGCCTGCCCTGATTTCCCATCATCCCTTTGTTTGCACACTCTCCCGCTAGCTTACAACCCCCACCTAACTCAGACATGGAAAATGAAGACGTTAATGGATCTATTTGTCTCCATCGAAATGGAGTGGAGCAAGGAGCTTGCCCATAGATTGTATATGGAACTGGAATGAGTGACTCCGCCCCCTGCATTCCAAACAGGAAGTACCTGTCGGCTCCAAGAAGCCAAAACCCCATAGACTACTATAAATAAACAGCTGTTACTCAGTCATTCTATTGGTCAGAATAACCATTCTTGCTCTAATTAAGGCCACAGTAGTTGCCATAGAAATGTTGACTCAGACCAACTCGGACCAATCACTGCCGACTGGCTCCAAATGGTGGCACCCGTAACGTGGGAAAATGGCGATTAAATCTGCTTTATTTCATTGGAGGTCAGTTATTTGCATTTGGTGACATCACAGCCACTCTGTCCAGTTCTCTATATACAGTCTATCAGAATTAAGCGGAGCAGGTATATCTTCGTATGCTACTGATACACAACAGTTAAAATAAAATAAAAATCCAGTTTAATCTTAATTTTCTTTATGTATGTCCTCCATCAAGAGCTACAAGAACATGTGAAAACAGCATTTTCATTGGAGTGGGTCTTTAAATATGTCTGACCCACATTTACAAGAATGACAGACCGATTCCCCGAACCGCCCGTCCGGATCTCCTCTGAGGGTCCTCATCACGGCCTCTTCAGCTCCAGCTCCTCATGACAACATGGTTTTATAACCGCGCGAAAAGAGGGCGCCGCGTGCGGCGAAAGACGGCGACACGCTCGGTCGTAGCGGCTCTGCCTCCAGTGACATTTCCTCACAGATAAACGGAGCGGACACATGAAGCTCCTGTTGATGACACTGAGCTGCGGTGACCGAAGCGCCGCCTCGAGCGCGTTCACCGCCGGGCCCGCCACGGCTCCTCCAGATGACACCGAACGTCAGAAACCCCGACTAAAATAAAAACGAAAATACACATATCGACCGCTTACCTGGACTCCATCATTGTCCGAGAATCCTCGCGGCGCGGTTATCGTCGCTCCCTCACAAGGCCGCTGCAAGCGTCAAACATTTCTTGCTAGCTAATTAAAATCCTAATAGACACGGACACTGATACAGATGAGCGGTCCAACGCAGAGCCATCCTCCTCCCCTCTGACTGCCGCCGTTCGCCGGAGAGCAGCGCCGCGTAGCCAGCCCTGCAGGCGGGGAGCGCAGTTTTTGCTAGCCTCGTGTGGTGGCAGCGATATTTCTGAAGACTATCGGCGACATCCGTGTACCGCGGATAACGGTTCGGCCGGGATGTGGTGTACAAACAGTCGCATCACTTATTAACGCTAAATTCGTACCCGAATGGCTTTGCTGGAGCTCGAGAACGGTGCGCACCAATCAGATTTCAGGACACGATTTGACAGACATGTCATCAGCCAATGATATGATGGATCTCTCTGATCTCTGTTGAATGACAGCGGACCCAGCCAATCACTGTAGATTTTTATTCTGCTGTAAGGCGGGGCTTACAGGTGTCACCGTGGTGCTAGTTACATGGATTTATTGTTGTAGGACAACAGCTTAATTAATTATGTGAAAACAAGATATTTGTAATACTTTAACTCAGCAGATTGTATAGAGACTGATAATGTTGTGAAAGCCAAACTATAGCTTGAATTCATATTTGTAGTTTCTCACAGTAAATAGATTATTTATGAATACACTTAACAATGGTACTGTTTACACATTGATGAAAAGTCAAAATTACATTTTAACAAGGCACATTTCAAAGTCACAGTTTGTATCAAAACAAGAATTATCATTATTATGTTAATAGTATTTTTTATTTGTATTTGTATTTCATTTGTATTATTATACATACATACTTGCATTTAGACATACAGGCAGACATTAGCCCCACAAGATTTAAGTGGAAAATGCATTTAATTTTACCAAATAAAACAATAATTGGAAAGTAATACATGTCTAACTATATATTTAATTAAAAAAATGTCACTGTGCAATGAAGAATGCATAAAAAAACATTCAAAATATTTAAACATTTCTTTCTCTCGGGCAATCTTTAGAATTTGGTTTTTATTCCTTTCAATCATATTAAATCTACATTTTGCTCCTGTTTTTTTCTGGTGTAAAATATTATTTGAGAATTGTAAAAAAAAAATGTACAAAAGGGATTTAAATTGTGTAGGAGTAAACAACCGTTGCACTTCTATCTGAACTTTATACTTTATTCTGTTAATAATTTAATATGTAGATAATTTAAACATCTCCATTTAATGGGGTGGGGTGGTTCTTTTTAATGTGATTTTTTAACTAATGTATTACTTTACGAGGAACTACAGGGGAGAGCATTTTCTTAGTTATATATGACTAAAATGTGTGAAACAACAAAAAAAATTGCAGTCAATACGATTTAAACAATGATTTATTTTATTTAAACAATTATTTATAGAATTAATCTTAGTATCTAAAGAATACATGATTGAAAAATGAAGTTGGCCACATTCCTTTGAAACAAAATCTCGAAAATAAATGTAATACTTTTTAAAAATGAGTAAAACATGCCCATGACAACAACAAAAATCGTGTTTTAGTTCATCACCGTTGACTTCCTGGATTCCGACCAATCACAGTCAACTAACAACGACGCTGCAGCCCATGCTCGTGGTGCATTCACGTACTATTTTAAATGCAGTAATAACTTCGTAGTCATTAATAACAAATGTTAACGTGGCACGTTTTGGTTTAAAATGTGGGAATTAACATTAAGACACAAACATATAAATCAAAGAAATCCCATTACAGCAATCCCGTAACAGTATTCGCTCTTGACATAAATACCAAACTTAGGATTTCCTAGAGAGTATGCGAACGCAGCACCCTCTCCACCGTGAACAAACTGCTTGCTGCTAGCACTATAGTTCAACGCTCACTGACAACAGCGGAAAACAGATAAAAGGTAACTTTCACTACCAGCTTGCTTTTTTGGCACAGATATAATTGTTAATTCAGCCTTTGCTAAACCTTATATAATAATACCGGTTTTGCTATTTACGTTTGTCATGTAAGAGTTACAGCGCTAGCTTGCTAAATGCTATGCGGGTTAGCATTAGCCGATTATAAACGTCGAGTAAATTTCTATTTCATTTACAGTTAGCTTGGGTTGCTAGAGGTAGCTCCCGCTGTCTCCCCGTTTCTGTATTTTTTAAAATTACTATATGCACTAAACTGTAATGTTGAAGACAACATAACAATGGTGGAGAAAAATAAAATGCTACCTCTGTTAGCATGCTAATCACGCCGAGAATGAATGAAAGAGGACGATCTCCATTGTTTATCAGTGTGCCTGTCTGTTCACGTAGAATTATTCACTCACCGCGAGTTCTGATCCAGCGATAAATAAACACAGTTATGGAGATATTTGGTTAGACACTTTACGAATTAACGGGATCATAGTTCCAGTTTGACAACACTTTACCGAAATAGTGAGAAATGACCTTAAAGGTCAGCCTCTCTAAACGCGGAGGCAGCTAGAATTAACCAGTTAACTTACATGTTTGTTTTATCATTATAATTTTGTTTTTAACATTTTATTATTATGCCGTTTAACAACATAACATATGATAATATAAGGTCACTGTTATAATCCAGCTGTATCACTAATATTGTGTCACATGTGGGATAATGCAAAGTGTATTAATTTCTGATAATGCACACTTCAAAGGGAATTATCCTCCTTATACTATTATTAGTTAGAAAATAAACAAACCATTTCTAAGTACTTTATTTTTTCATTTTATATTGCCTTTTTCACATAAAGCCATAAAGGACTATTTTATATGTCTGCTGAGTAACTGCTGAGCCGGTACTGACCTCGACTGAAGGAAAGCGCTTTTATATGCTGATCATTTCTATGGGTTAAATAAACCATCAGTTCAAAGAAAGTTCACCTATTTTTACTTGTTTGTGTCCAGATGATGAAGCAAAAGTTTCTCTGTGCAGTGATAGAGAAGATTTGATTTATGTGACCAGAACTTCTTTTTTAAGTGTGCATTACCACTGTCCATTATCACTTTTTAATCCACACCCAGAAGTTTTCATCATGGTATAATTATTTTTTAAATGATATTGACCTAAAATGTTTTGGTTGACATTAAACCTCCAAAACGTTCTTGCTTTATGTTGCTGTTTTATCCAGATGGCAGAAAACGACGTTGACACTGAACTTTTGGACTATGAGGAGGACGAGGAGCCTCAAGGACTCCCAGAAAGCGGCACTCCTGCGAGCAAGAAGGAGGTGAAGGGTTCCTACGTGTCCATCCACAGCTCGGGCTTCAGAGACTTCCTCCTCAAACCAGAGCTGCTCCGTGCCATCGTTGACTGTGGGTTTGAGCACCCCTCAGAAGGTAAATTGGGGTTCATTTCAGGACATTTGTTTTAGCTGCATTTATTTTTTTTCCTAGATGGGGAGATGGTGGTGGGGAATTACATAAGATCAGCGGTGGTATAAAACAAAAAAGAACATACATCTGTCCTCTGTTGTCAAGGGAGCAGAATATATGTGTAGAAATGATCCCATTATACAAGAAAAAGCACAAAACGGGAACTGTACATGATATGAGACCACTTTATTGAAGAAAAAAAATGTATTTAAGTACTAAATTGGAAAAATGTAGTAACATAGTTGATTACAACTTTCTTAAATTTATGTATAAAGCTCACAAGATAGAGTTATCATTTAATTTACAGGTTAAATTCACTAAAAGACAAAAACAAATTGACTGAAAAAGACATGAAATATTCAGAAAACCAGGATTCAGAACGAAGAAAGATCTGTTTTAGTTTATGAACCTACACAGAATAAACTGGACAAAGAGACTGAAAATACAAATTCAATTGCCACCTTTAAAAGTATTATTAAAAAACATATAGATAAATCTGTATGTATTTATGTTGATATAAAATGTAGGCTGGGCTTAATATTTATGTAAAGATCATTTTCTTTGTTTGATTTAATTTAGTGATTGGGGCAGATAAATAAAAGTTTTCTTCTTTCTGCTCTTTTTCATTTATTAACTGTTATAATTTTGTACTGTTGATCTTATGTATTGGTATTAAAAAGGGAAGTAGGTATTATTTATTAATAAAGCACCCTTCCCAGACAGCAGTCACAAAGAGCTTTACAGGAGAAGAGTAAAACAACTCGTAAAAATGTGTAAAAATCTCATTCTTTTAGAGGGGGTGTAGGACTGAGTTATATGAAGGGGCTGGTCCATGAAGGGCTCTGAAGGTCAGGACCAGGATTTTAAAATACATGCCAAAAGTGACCGAGCAGCCGCGTTCTGGACCAGCTGGAGACGGTTCAGTTCCTCCTGGTTCAGGAAAGGCTGTTGCAGTGGTCTGAATGTGAGGACACAAATGCATCGACTGTCATCTGTCATGTTACAACACTGAACCAAATCACTGGGAAAGTGAAACGTTGCATCTCTTCTGCAAACCAGTATATTTATGTTGAAAGTGTCAAAGAAGGATCCATTGTTTTATGACATCACACCAGGCTTTGTGTAAGCCAGGGGTCTGCATCCTTTAACGCTAAAACAGCCATTTGATCTAGTTTCTTACAGACCAGAACCCAGTGAGAGCCACAAAGTCTCACTTAATCTTTTATAAAATCCACAATATATATCAACCTGGCTCCTAGAAAGCTGATTATTTAGGATAAAGTTTGTGTTCATGTCTGGAGTCATGTAAAAGCAACTAAACATTAGGTGTAAAACAGAAATCAATCATTGGACTAATGTACTGCTGTTTGTTGTTTTTAGTTCAACACGAGTGCATTCCTCAAGCGATCCTGGGCATGGACATCCTGTGTCAGGCCAAGTCTGGGATGGGGAAGACGGCTGTGTTCGTTCTGGCCACGCTGCAGCAGATCGAGCCAGTGGATGGACAGGTGAGGCGCTCACCTGGTGACCACGCTGGCCACGCAATGCTGGGATTTTACGCTTGACCTCTGCTCATTCTGAGTTTCATAATTACAAATGTATTTTTGAGGAGATCTGTTCTGCATTTCCTAACTAAAGTCTTTAAATATGTGTGAAAAAACAGATACTTTTATGAACTCTCTTTTTATGTTTATAGCGATTCTTCCTTAGAAAGTTCTTAAATGATCTGTTCATGCAGTAAATCATTTTTACTTAACATCCCACTTAAACCATATTTTTCCCCCTTCATCATCGGATTGAGCTTTTTCTACCATCTGGTTTTCTGATTCAACACAATTTGAATGAAGAAATACTCTCAAATGAAGTTTTAATCATAAATTCTATTATGTGAAAAATGCTGCAAGAATGTATTAAAAACACAAAAAGACGATTTTCGTCGGAGTGGATCTTTAACACGAAATCTGATGTCAAAAACTAGAAACAAGGAGTTCCACACAATCATTCAAAAAAGTGAAAATAAGCTCAGAATGACTTCAGGCTGAATGTTATCAAACCCAATGATACATTTTTTTTCTAGTTTCAAACAAATGTTTTGTATTTTTTGAGTTTTTGCACCAAAATGTTGTTAATTTTGATCACAGTGACAAAAAACTGTTGTAATAAAATTGGAAATTATTCATTTTAGAATAAATATGAACAAAATCCTCATCAAATCTAAAGCTAGCAAATATTCTTAGAACATAAATCTACAAAATAAAGACGACGAATACCAGTCTAACGTGTCCATATCTGTTAATAACGTTTTTAGCCCAAAATTAGAGTGAAATTTGATTTTGGGGGGACTTAAAATCAAGTTTTCTTTTTTTTAAGAGTTTGGAGGAAAATAGTTATCATTTTTAATAATTATTATTTTATTTCTAGATCTTTTAAATCATTTAGAGAAAAGCTTGGAAGAGTGGAGAGTAAAAGATCTCTGAAATCTTTGAAAGGATCAAATCATTTGCTGTGTAACAGGAAGTGATTTAGTCAAATTTATCCAAAGGAGTTTGATCCTGAAAAATGAGATGGAGTGTCATCTTTATCCAGATTTTTCTTAGTTCACTGAAACTCTTTATCAGTTTGTGTTTTCAAATGTGTGTGTTGCTTCTCAGGTGTCCGTTCTGGTGATGTGCCACACTCGGGAGCTGGCCTTCCAGATCAGCAAGGAGTACGAGCGCTTCTCCAAGTACATGCCCAGCGTGAAGGTTTCCGTGTTCTTCGGGGGGATGGCCATCAAGAACAACGAGGACACCCTGAAGAAGAACTGCCCTCACATTGTTGTGGGGACTCCGGGGCGCACCTTGGCCCTCATTCGGAACAAGACCCTCAGCGTGAAGAACATCAAGCACTTTGTGCTGGACGAGTGCGACAAGATGTTGGAACAGTTGGGTGAGAAGAGCTTCCATCTAACGTCTGACGTAGAAGTGATGGATCAAATGTGAGGATTGAGAAAAAGCTTCGATGCCTCCACAGACATGCGGCGTGACGTGCAGGAGATCTTCAGATTGACGCCCCACGAGAAGCAAGTCATGATGTTCAGTGCGACTCTGAGCAAGGAGATCCGTCCGGTGTGTCGCAAGTTCATGCAGGATGTGAGTAACGGGCGCCGGGAGGTCGCACGTTTGTTTGGTTCTGACTTTCTGCATCCAAAAATCTGCACTTCCTCTGAAAATCCACATGTGATCCCAGTTCAGGTCAATAGATTACTGCTTTTAGCCTCATGGGTCTGTTTGAAAGGCGTTTGATCGCTCTGTGATCAGAGACGGGTTAATGTGACCAGCAGTAGTCCTGGACTGAAAGGACCATGTCACCGGACCTTCGACTTGTCAGCAATTTTGTGGGAAAGTGTGAAATTTTAGGATTTTTTTTCACATTTTTGGACAATATGGGATTCTCCTTAAGTGATTCTCACACAATTTCACTCACACGCAACCAGGTTTAATTCTACAACTACTTCTTCACCTTTGACCTCAGGAAGAGAATGCAAAAAAAAATCACCTTTACAACCTTCTAAATGTAAACTCTCAAAAATGTCTATCATCTCCTAACTGCTGGGAAACAATCTTGGAATTAGAAGTTTGTAGGCAAGGCAAGTTTATTTGTAGCACATTTCATGTACAGAGACAATTCAAAGTGCTTTACATAAAACATTAAATAAACAATCAAAAGAAATAGTAAAAATGTGATCATTAAAATAAAATTAAAAGAAAGTAAAAAGATTTTAATTTAAAACAAGCATAGATAAAAAGTGCGGACGTAAACTTTTGAATACATATTAATCAAACTGAGAACAGGTGAGTCTTTAACCTGGATTTAAATACACTGAGTGTTTCAGCAGATCTAAGGTTTTCTGGAAGTCTGTTCCAGATCTGTGGTGCATAGAAGCTGAATGCAGCTTCTCCATGTTTAGTTCTGACTCTAGGAACTGATAAAAGACCGGATCCTGATGACCGGAGAGGTCTGGCTGGTACATACTGGGTCAGGAGGTCAGTCATGTATTTTGGTGCTAAACCATTCAAAGCTTTATAAACCAGTAACAGAACTTTAAAGTCTATCCTCTGACAGACAGGTAACCAGTGTAAAGACCTCAGAACTGGACTGATGTGGTCTACTTTCTTGGTCCTTGTGAGAACCCGAGCAGCAGAGTTCTGAATAAGCTGCAGTTTCCTGATGGATTTTTTTGGTAGTCCTGTAAAAACACTGTTACAGTAATCAAGTCGACTAAAGATGAAAGCATGCACTAGTTTCTCCAGGTCCTGCTTAGACATCAGATCTTTAATCCTTGAGATATTTTTGAGATGATAATAGGCTGATTTAGTGACTGCCTTAATGTGTTTATCAAAATTTAGGTCTGTGTCTATCACTACACCCAAGTTTCTGGCCTGGTTGGTAGTTTTTAGTTGAATAGATTGAAGCTCTGTAGTGACGTCTAACCTTTTTTCTTTAGCCCCAAAGACAATAACCTCAGTTTTGTTTTTGTTTAATTGAAGTAAGTTGTGACACATCCAGTCATTAATGTCCTCAATGCATTTACCAAGAGCCTGTACAGGGCCTCGGTCTCCTGGTGTCAGTCTAATATATATCTGTGTGTCATCTGCATAGCTATGGTAACTAATGTTGTTGTTCTTTATAACCTGGGCCAGTGGGAGCATGTAGATGTTAAATAGAAGTGGTCCCAGGATGGAGCCTTGGGGCACTCCACATGCAATTTCTGTGGATGTAGATTTTGAACGGCGTAGGCATGGCGAGCGGCCTTCTCCTGTTTCTCGAACATTTTTCCACCAAAATATTGGGTACAATAAATACACGAAAGCCTCCCAATACAATATGAACATATTAGAAATGTGGGCGTTACTAACAAAACATCTCGGTCGCCAAGGAAACCAAAAAATGTACTTCTACAGATGCGTCTAAAAACGATGTCGTCACGTTCGTCACCCCCAGACGACCAAAAAGTAAAATGGTTGCTATGGAAATGAAGCCAACAGAAAAGCTGCCTTTTGGTCCCGTGCAGCTCTGAACAGGGGGGCGGGGGGAGTGAGCAGCCAATCAGCCAGTGAGTCCGTTTCAGTTCTGTTATTTCTAATGATGCTGCGGGAAAGATCAACATACATTTGGTTCTAACATCAACTTTTTATACTTTTCTTAATTCGTGGAAATTAAAAACTGATGTCTGGATTTTGTTCAGAATGTCCTGAAACGTTTTCCTTTATTTTGACCGTTGAGTTCATGTGGACGAAGGTTCATTTCTCCAAAGAGAATCTCCTCAGCAGATCAGACGCAGGAAGCAGATTCTCTGGTCTGGGTTTGGGTCAGGCTAACGCTGCTTCTCTCCTCTGTGCAGCCGATGGAAGTGTTCGTGGACGATGAGACCAAGCTGACTCTCCACGGCCTACAGCAGTACTACTGCAAGCTGAAGGACAGCGAGAAGAACAGGAAGCTGTTCGACCTTCTGGATGTGCTGGAGTTCAACCAGGTGATCATCTGTGACATTGTTTATCGGTTTCGTAAACCGTCAAACCGGACCAGACTGAAGAAGTGTTCCCTGACAGGTGGTGATCTTTGTGAAGTCGGTGAACCGCTGCGTCGCTCTGTCGCAGCTGCTGGTGGAGCAGAACTTCCCCGCTATCGCGATCCACAGAGGCATGGCGCAGGAGGAGAGGTAGACCCGCCTCCACTTCCTCACATTTCTGTAAACCAATCCAGTGTTCCGATTCTCTCCCCTCTGCCGTCCTCTCAGGTTATCTCGGTACCAGCAGTTCAAAGACTTCCAGCGGCGGATCCTGGTGGCCACCAACCTGTTTGGACGAGGCATGGACATCGAGCGCGTCAACATCGTCTTCAACTACGACATGCCGGAGGATTCCGACACGTACCTCCACAGGGTCGGTGCAGCTCCAGAACCGGCCGTCTGAAGGGATCCAGTCCCATCACAGAAACTTCAACTCTCTGTCTGCAGGTAGCACGTGCCGGCAGATTCGGGACCAAAGGTCTGGCCATCACCTTCGTGTCGGACGAGGTCGACGCAAAGACTCTGAACGAGGTCCAAGATCGCTTTGAGGTCAACGTAGCCGAGCTGCCCGACGAGATCGACATCTCCTCGTACAGTACGTCAGACTGCTGCCACTCTTATCTTAAATGGATGTTATAGAAAAACAATGACAGTTCTATGCTTTTTTAACTTCCTGTTTCATAAGCAGTACTGTTTGTCTCTTTGCAGTTGAACAGTCCAGATGAGTGAAGCGACCTTCCACTGAAGACTTTGTGTGACTCCCTTGTTGTTACTGTATTGTTGGAAGATAAAAAACGTAAAAAACAAGTTTCAGCTTTTCTTTAAATACCTCCCTTCCTTCAAAAATGCTGACAAATTCACAAGGTTTTTTTTAATTATTATTGTTTTTCACATTTCTGCAAGGTGTTGTTTTAGTGTTCTCCCTGTTAAAGTCATGGTGTTATTTTTTGCTTGAAATAAATTTTTTGTAACTTATTTTTTGGGTGTTTTTGTGTTGATTCTCAGACGTTTCAAAAGGTTTTCGAATTACCAGCAGAGGGCGCCAAAGTATTTTACACTAACAGTCTGTCACACAGCTGATGATGGAATATTAGAACCAGGACATCATGATAGTTTCCAGAAACAATTCGATTCAAAAGAGCCTGAAGTGATTCAATCCTGATTTTTTTCTATTCTTTTGATCCTCTCAATTGAAGTTTGAGTTTACACATTTAGACACATTTGTTTAGAAATACATGAATCTACTTTATGTTTTACATTTATTTATATTAAGTACAGTTCACATACTCTAAATGAATCAGTGAAATAATGAGAATGTTAATATCATACAGAGTTACATGGATTCTCTAAAGGAGAAGTTCTAACTAAAATGTTCAGATCATTAACATTGGAAACATTGTTCTGCTTCTCCTGGAGGACGTTTCAGTTTGGCCACTAGGTGGCGATTGCACTGTAGCATTACTCTTTATTCCAGAAGAAGAAAATATGAGCAAAAAACAATGTTTTAGACCACAAATGGTTACTTCAAAAAATATGTCTGGAAAATTCCTGCCTCTGAGCTTATAAAGATCTTAATTTTGTCAGCAATGTGTGTTTAGGTCGACTGAGCGTTAGCATTAGCCGTCCTATGGTAAATTCCTTTAAACTTTAGCATCAAGCTAGAGGACTTAAGCTTTATGTGCTAAATCGATTTATATCTTTATCGATTGTTGATCAATTAAGCTTAAATCGATTCAATTGTTTAATCTATATTGTCAACCCAGCTCTAGTTTAGAACTACAATGAAATAAAAAATTAAAAGGACAAAATAAAGTTGCAAATTTATGGTTCAAAATGTCATAGTACAAGGAAGTCCGTTTTTTTTTTCAAAATAAAACATCACATTTAGCCTTTATAATGTTTCAACAAAGACAATTGCAAATGTGCAGCCTCATATCTACGAAATAGAAACTTTATTTTTTTTTAAAAGCCAGACTTGTTTCCATCAAACTACAATTTAAAAACAAAATATTCATAAAATTTTGCTCTCAAATTTATTTTTTTACTTTTTTGTTTGCCCTAATACTGCCTCATATCAAACACCCTGCCAAGAAGTTTGACTCTGAAAGTTGAGTTAAAATAAATTCTCAGATAAAAATTAGTTTCAATGAAATGACAGTTTGATGTGCAGCTACTAAACAAACTGATTTAAAAACCTTTACATTTACAGGAAATAGTCAGACACCCGGCATTCTTTAATGTACTTGTCTGCCTTTCTTTACATTAAAAACCATTTGCATTAATGCACATTTACAGGTAAAAAGCAGTCTTCGTGCTTCGTGCAGACTGGAGGTCATTTGCAGGTCAGAGTGGAGTAATCACAGTACATTATGAGACGTGAAGTCTGCAGGAGCAGATCCTACGATTGCAGAAGATCAGGGAGTAAAGTGCTCTGTTGCGTTTGCAGAGATTCTCCTCTCAGGCTGGAGGATCGTCTCCAAATCCTCCAAGCATCGGTTCAAGACCCACTCCGACGAAAGTCGTGTTTTTAACGTGCATTTTTCTGATGGTGGAGGACGTATTCAAAGTAAGATGAAAATTCAATTTCTGAGGTTTTGTGAATCAAGAGGGATGAAAATAAGCTGGGCGGGGCCACACGCTCTGATCTCTCAACAGCAGGGATGGGAAAGGGGGCGGGGTTGCTCTGTGCCAAAAGTCTCACCCACAGCTCAGAGGTGAATTTCTAAAGAAGTTCAGCCGCTCTGCAGAAATTATGTCTTAGAGAACGACATTTGGTAGAATAAAATGGCATACCTAAAAAAGACTGCTGGGAACGTTTTGAAAATGAACCAAATCAAGAGGGAGGGACTTTAACGGGAGCAGGAAGTCCCTCTTTCAGGGTTCGGGTTTAGGTCCCACGTCAGATGAAGCAGGAGTCAGTCGGTGGATGGCGGCCACACTCGTGTCGCTCTTCCGTCGCTCCAGGACGGTCGTCCGCTTTTCTTCCACGTCCTCCAATCAGGAGGCAGGACTCGTCAGATGCCGTCGATTACTCAGTGAAGGTGTGCGTGTCTCCGTACAGCCACCGCTGGGGGGGCAGGGCCACCTCGTTCAGGTGACCACAGTCCCGGCTGCACTTACAGGACTGGATGAACATGGCCGACCTCTGGAAGCGCTCGCCGTCCGGGCACACGAAGGTCACGGACACGGTGCGGGAGCGCCGAGGCGAGCAGCAGCGGCCGTCCGTGCAGACGCCGCAGTAGTTGGGCCGGTAGGGGCGCACGCTCAGGCACTCGCCGTGGGACAGGAAGACGGGACGTGGAGCCTTGTGGGTCGGGGAGCAGCTCCGACCGTTCTGAGGTGGAATCATAAAGGAGAGAAGAGCGCCGAGATAAGTTTCATCTCCAGATGATATCAGGTCAATCAAAGTTCAGCCAAATGACGTTCTTACATAACAGGTCACATGGAGTCAGACTTTCATCTGCTCTGGGGGGCGGGACGCGGGTTCTTTTAGATTTAGGAGATTCATCTGAACATCTTTAGACCAGGGTCCACAAACTTTTAATTGTTTTCTTTTCTGATGTGGTATGGGGTCGGTTTGTATGGTAACAGAAAAAAATCTAACAGAGCCTGAACGTAAAGATTTTCTAGAAAGCCACTCAAGCCAAATTTAAAATAATTTCTGTAATCTTCATGGAAACTAGATATATAGCACTACCTGTGATAATGCTAGTGTGAATGCTGTAAGCTGACTGTGGCTACTGAAGATGCTAGTGCTGATAGCTGAAATCGCAGAAATTGATAGCTGAAAACGCTGACGCTAAATAGATAAAAATGCTGAAGATATTAAATATTTTACATTTGGATTTACAAACTTTTTTTCTCTTTAAAGAATGTTTTTGCGATTGCAGCACAAATGTTTTTAGATGCGTAGTTTATCTAAGTTAAATATTTTAATTTACAAATTATGATTTTTTTTCTTAACACTTCACATTTTGTTTGCAACTTAGAAACTTTTTCTTGCAATATGGCGGCACAAAAATCCTTAGAAAATGCTACAAAATGATGCGATAAACTTCATTTTCTCCTCATTGTGGGTCTGCGCACATGTTTTTGATGACAGAGGGATTTGTTTCTAATAGAAGATAACAAATCTTCACGGATGAGCGTTATCAGAAGATAACAGCGTTATTTTCCGGCTCACCTTAGCCGGGGCGGTCAGGCCGCCACACGGGCGCAGCGTGCAGATCCTCGTCTCCTTCTCCAGCGCACAGCGAGCGTTGTCGTTGGTGATGCGAGAGGAGACCCCCGTCCCACAGCTGCGGGAGCACTGGGACCAGTCGGTGGTCTGAAGCAGACACGACGTCTCCTGCAGGGCGTTCCACTCTGGGGAGGAAGTGTAACCATCAGCTTCACTCACAGCTCCGTTAGAGAGGCTGTCGAGGAAGAAGCTCCATCAGAGCGTTTTAAAATCAAATCCTACAAAAGCTTTTATGTAAACGTTCAGATAAAACACAAACATATTGCATGATTATATCTTGGCTTCTACTGTTATCATGTCATAAATCAATAAAAGAAGAGTCAGAGATAAATCCTTCACATAAACACAGATTAGTGAGGTGACTCTGCTGTGGCTTCAGGCACCCGATACAGCGCCACCTGCTGGAGTCCAGCTCAATTTTCGGCTTCCCCCTGAACCAAATAAAGCCTCGTTTCCACTGGGCAGACCGATATAATATGGTAAGGACTGGTACGGTACGGTACGGTTAATGCTGGCGAGTGTTTCCTCTCAGTTAAGTCTCGCTTCCACTGAGGGGTTTGTTTACATGGAGCATCCGTGGTGTAGCTAGCATGCCGCTAGCTCATCCTGTATCACACAGAGGATGGCGAGGAACTTTTTTAGTTCCACCCCAGACCAGACCTTCCTGTTGTTTCTAGACATTTTCAGTATAGATTAGGGGTCAGGACCTTTAGCATTTAAGGAGCCAATCAGGTTGATTTCTCACAATTAGTCGACTAATCGACGACTAATCAACTATTAAAATAGTTGACGACTAATTTAATAGTCGATAAGTCGTTACTTTATATTACATGGAGTCGAAGTGTAGTAAAAGTAAAAGTTATAATGTCATTATGCTAGACTTGGAGACTATTTTAGCATTTATTATTTTTTTAGGCTATTTTGAAGTTTAGCTAACATTTCAGCTGCATGCTAGCTATTTTGGCTAACAGGCTTTTTTTTCAACTTTTTTGGGCAGATTTCGCATCTAATTTTATTTATTTTAGCTAGCTATCAGCTTCAGTGATTTCAACTATCAATTTCAGCATCTTCAGTGGAAAAATTCAGCTTACAGCATTCTAGCAGTATCACACGTAATGTCATATATCTAATTAGTTAGTTTAAAGCTCATGATGGTTAAGATTTGTGTTTTATATCCAGTTTGTACATGACCCAATTAGTTGACTAATCTGAAAAAATAATCTGTTATTAGTCGACTATTAAAGTAATCGTTTGTGACAGCGCTATTTCTCCTCAATCACATCACAGCAGGAGCCACAAAGTCTTACAAAAATAAGAGACTCCTTTGTATTTTTGTTATTTTTACAACTATGATACAAATAAATTATTGTTTTTGTGCATAGATAAAACATAAAAATTAAGAGAATAACAACATTATTTCTAAATATAAAATCAGTTATAATTTTTGACATGACTTGCTTTCAAAATAAAAGACATAGGATCATCTCAATGTAGCAAATGTTGTTTAATGTCAGCAGTAATTTAAAAAAAAGACTATGTCGTTATTTTATAGTTTTTGGTGGAAATTCATAAACTTAGCTATGTAGAAATAATTAATTAGTGAACCTTACTGTGTTTTTCAGACCAGAATTAAAACCCTTTGAGCAGTCTGCTTTATGATCCGACGTGGCTGAATCCTGGTTGTGCTTCCTGACCTCAGGTTTGGTGGTTCATGGCTAAATGTCTCAATGTTTTAGTACGACTATGAAGTCGTAGCGCTTGATTGATTGTTGGAGCATTGTGGGTAGTGTAGTCAGGAGCCTGGTGCAGCGATACCTACTGTACTACTCTTCAAATGTTTGTGAATAACTTGAATAAAGTTTGACTGTTTTGCTTTGATGAATGTGCCTAAAAGTCAGAAATTAAGGCTTCTTTTTAAAATGCAAAACATTTGAACTTTATGCAACCAGAGAGGCACAATGGGGGGGCTCAAAGAACCACATGTGGCTCTGGAGCCTCAGGTTTTGGAGCCCTAGTATAGACTCATGACCAAAAGAATAGACAGGAAACAGCAAAAACCTGAATGTTTAAAAAACGCTGGAAACGTTAGCTTATTATTATCCATATCCAGCTTGTTTGTTAATAAAGAATTCACTAAATTATTTTAAAGCAATTACAAATAAGAGATTGTTTTAAAAACAAAATTGTCCTAAGAGCTAAAACCGTTCAAACAGGAAGCTGGATCTAATCAATTATTGCAAATCGTATCAATCTTAATGAAGAAAATGTGATAATGACGGATAAAATCCATGAATTGATTTTCTTTAAAGCACATTTTGAGTCAAAAAACTATTTCTATCAATTATCTACATTAAGAGTTTATTCTTTTCTAAATAAAAGTTCAAGTCAAGTCATTTTCTATGTAAAAAGTGTTCTTTTTTTAATGAAAAAAAAAACATTTATCTAAGATTAGAAACAAATAAATTGATATTTGATGGAATTGTGGACTTGTGAGTGTAACTCAGATACCTGGCAGGTGTTTCGTGGGTCCAGAGTCCAGCAGCTGATTGGTCAGGATCAGCTCCTCGTCAGAACGGCGTCTTGGAGGACGGAGCGACAGTTTGGACACCTATGAGGAAGTGAGAAGAGCCATGAGAGCAAACTGAAGAGCAAAGGAGGTCTATCTAAATGAGGAGGCATTTGCTGTCCATTTGGACTCGTAAAAAACATTTTCTGTGAAGGTTTTCAGTCCTGAATGTCATATTTTTGAAGGATTCTGTTGTCAGATCGCATAGATTTAGACGAGATCAAGATCAACTTTTCAAACTTTTGTTTTTGTTTGTTCAACATCCTAAAAAATGAAATGAAGCTGCACATTTTCTGCAACACATTCAGAGTGGACTGTATCTGAGAACTGGACTGAGTTAGTGTGATGTCATCCATAGACTTCCAGCTGCAACCAAGTCAAGTCAATTCACACGGCCAACATTAAACTCATCGTTAGCTGGAAGCTGAGATTACGTACCAGAAGAATCCTAACCGTTACCCTAACCGTAACCCGGTTCCGGTGTTTTTTTATTGTAAGAATGCGGTTAACGATGCTATGGTGCCATCTTGGGGCCATATTTTCTGCGGCTAGGTCCTCCTGCCTTTTTTTGTGATACGGATGCCCCATGTTGGAGCCAAACGTTCTCAGTAAGCAGTGATTGGTCCAAGTCGGTCTGAGTTTCTACCACTCTCACCAATCAGGAGTGAGCTTGTTGGAAGGCCACTCCCCTACCTATCCCCACCTGAAAGGGAGCCACTCAAAATCTGTCATTAGCTGCATTTCTATTACATATACAATATCTAGAAGTGTTGCAAAAAAAATCTTGCAATTCCACTGTTTCCACTAAATCATAATTATTACGGAATAAGACACTCAAAAACGTGGCAACAGATGAGAACAATCCTTTGATTTACAGCAGATACATTCACGTTTCTACTGCAGCACTAGCGGTCATCATCTATCAAAGGAGACGTCGGATCTGAATCAGGCCGTGGAGTGGCGTGCTACGTTGGAGCGTCGACAGATGAAGAGATTTTAGAAAATGGTGGTTGGTGATTTTACAGAGGAGCTGTGGATAGAATAGAATAGAATAGAATAGAATAGCAATACTTTATTCAACCTTGTGCTCAGGTGGTAGAAACCAGGCGTCCTTCCGACAGTCAACGCTGAAGCAGCACTGCCCCGGGGCCCGGACCAGTCGGGGGTACGGGCAGGACGGCGAAGAGGGCGGCAGCTTATTGCTGCAGAGCGGCGAGCAGCCCACCGCTCCATCTACGCAGGTGCACTGGTGTTTACAGCCAGCGCGGAAACTCTCGCCGTTCTGGTAGATACGGCCGTTGTACTCACACGTGCGGCCATTGGATTTGGCTGGAAAACAAATACAGGAAGTATTTCAGTAACGTTCTGGCCTGCAAGGCCTTCAGTGAAGGACTAAAGTTATTTGAAAAGAGGTATCTAAATCACAGTTTTTTATACATTTGGACAAAATATATTTTAGATCATTCTGTCTCTCACAGCTCTACACCGCGGCTGCACTACTGTCACTGTTTTTTTACATAAAAGTTTCTAACCAATCAGATTTTAGCCCTCACTTGTTGCTAAGTTCATGAACGTCTGCTTTACGCTCATACAGTCACACTGCTGATTAAACCATAGTCACATATGGATTAAACACATTGACGCTGATTCAACCAATCAGAATTTGAGTTAGAGCATGTCAAAGTCAAGGCCCGGGGGCCGGATCCGGCCCTCCGGGTAATTCTATCTGGCCCTCCAGATCATTTTAGTTTATTCGTATTAATTATCTTGCGCTCATTACTAACTTATTATTTATGAAGGGTAAAATATTAAAAGTTATTTAGGGTTTAAATTGATTTATTCTGGAATAATATTCCTGGCGTTTTACAGTTTTTAGGCTATTTTGGAGTTTGGCTACTATTTCAGCTACATGTTAGCTGTTTTGGCTAATTTAGACTTACTTCCGTTTTTTAAGCTGTTTGGGGGTTTAGCTAATATTTTAGCAACATGTTAGCTGTTTTGGCTAATTTAGGCTTTACAGTAAGATACTTTGAAGTTTAGCTAATTTTTCAGCTACTTGCTAGCTGCTTTGACTAACCTATGTTTTTTATATAGTTTTTTAGGCTAATTTGGCATTTAGCAATATTTTAGTTGGCTATCAGCTTTACCGTTTTCAGCTATTAGCTTCAGCATTTTTAGCTATCAATCACAGCATCTTCAGCTATCAGCACTAGCATCTTCAGCGGCCAAATTCAGCTTCCAGCATTCACACTAGCGTTATCACAGGTAATGCTTTATATCTAGTTCATTATTATATTAAAAAGTTACAGTTTTAAAGTTTTGAAATTTGAGTTTTAGAGTGTTCAATAAATGTTTTTCCTGTTCGGCCCGTGGCCTAAAGAGTTTTGCATCCTAAAGATTTAAGCATCGTTTGTTCTCATGTAAGCCGCCCGGGTTTCATTGGAGTCCCATCAGTGGCATTACATGTAGAAGAAGACTGATAAATGAGTGGAAGCCTGGACGGGTCAGACTCCTCGTCTCCAAGAACCGACTATTCATAGCCTCGGCGGCGGCACAAGCGCGGTGCAGATGGAGTTATTTATACCCATGAACTCCACCGCTCTCATAAAACATCTTTTTTAAAAAGCCAGAACACAGTCACACAATTAACCCTTAATACCTGGCGACACAAGCATACTGTAACTATTCAACCGTCATTGAAGGTCATTCTGAAGCAGAGAAAAGCTTTTCTCTGCTTCAGAATGACCTTGGTGGTGTTCACGGTTGAATAGTTACGGTATGTCTCAAGAATACCAACACCAGATCTGAAAGTGTCAAAAGGTGAAGGGCGCTCCACTCCAACCTCGACAGACGCCCCACGCCGCCGTCACGTCGTTGCCGTGGTTACACTCCAGCCCTTTGTGGCGGTCGCAGGGCCGGGTCAGGCTGCAGTCTTGGTTCAGCTGCGCGGCGCACACCAGGCAGCAGGCACAGCCGTCCGGCACAAGGCTCACCCCCGGGGGGCAGACAGGGGGCTCCGCGGGGCAGTTGCACACCGCAGGGCAGCTGGAATTGACCTGTGGTTGTCATGGCAACACAACTTATTAAGATAGCGAAAAAATAAAGAAAGAAGGGTCATTGCAGCTCTATCACATAGAAAACATTTTAATTGGAATCTCAAGGGTCTAATTAGGAGAAATTAGGACAATTAGCTCCGCCCACATTCCGTTTCCTGTGACGTCATGCAGTTGTTACACATAAAACATCAGCTTTTATTAGAATTCTGTTATATTCTTGTATTGTATTTTTATAATGTTGTATTTTTGTATTGTATTATTCAAATGTTCAATAGCATTTTTTTAAAGCGTTTCCGGTCAATGAACTCCGGTTGACCGCTTACCTGAGCGATGACCGCCGCCGTCAGGTGAATCAGGTGGAGAACTTTCATCTTCAACTCCAACGAATAAACTTCAAACTAACTCCTGAAACTGTAAATGATCGTCTTAAATCGTTATATTTGGATTCCGGTCGCAGGTTTTCTCCGCCTGTCGTTCCTTTTGTTGCAGGACTCGCTTCTAAATCTCCAGTTTATAGCAGCTGAATGTCCGGGCGAGGCCCCGCCCCCTTTCATAATTCCAGCCAATCAGCAGGCGGGGTGACGTTCGCTGATTGGTGGGCCGGTTTGGCTGTGACTGCAGCCATTCATAAAAATCAGGGCTGCAGGTAAAAGTTAAAGAATAACCGGCAGAATTCCCGCCTTTATGTCTCCAAACACTAAATAAACACAATCATTCATCATCGGGTTAAAAAAGTTAGGAATTTACAACTGTTTTTACCTCAGATTTAACACAAAAGTAGAAAAATAAAAACAAAATGACAACATTTTCACTTTTTACTGTAAAGAGTGTATTTAATCATTTTATAAAAATCATTTTTTACGACTTTGCTGTAACTTTTGGACCGTCTTGCTGCGTTCTCTGAAGCCACATGGGCTCTGGAATAATAAAGATCTGGTTACTTGGGCTGAAAGGTTGGAGCTGAAAGCAGGATTATTGTTTTAGGGAGAGCTCACATGCGATTCTCCCTCCTCAGAACCACAGGTTTCCTGCCACACCTGCCCTGCAGCGCAGACGCCGCTTTTGATGGAGGAAAGGTGATATGGAGGCATTTATGTCTCTGGAAGTTAGGAGAGTTTGCTCATCGTTCCTTTGTGCAGATCATCAAGTTACCTAGAAGTGTCATAGTTTGTGCTTCTTTCATATCTTACCATAATCTTACAATATGAAGTTTATTACTCTGGAATGAGTTTTTGATAGCACAGTGAAGATCTTTGGATCTATAAAGATGTGACTCACAGTTCTCAGAAGCTGCTCGTCTCTTTTTCCACACATGCAGAAGATAAAAGCTCTTCTTGTTCCATGAAAACACTAAAAAAAAGCAGAGGTCTGGAGTTTAACCACTCAATACCGACTGATGTAAAGAAGCATCAAATCACTTCTGATGATATTAAAACAAGAAAAAGTTGCTTTTAGCTGAAAGTGGTCGCTAAAGATGCTGAAACTGGGGAAGAAATTTTCTGAAAAGTTAAAAGCTATGAAGCTAAAGGTATTTGCATTATGCTGAAGATGCTAAAGGACTTAAAGAGGCAGAACGTGCACAAATAATTTCTTGAAAGTTTGCATAAAGGTGTGAAAACAAAGAATACAAGCATGAATGTCCTGAATGTGCTGAACATTTTGATATAAATGTTACAAAAGTTTCAAAAGTCCACAAAGTTTTTTTTAAGAAATTTAAAAAAAATCCCATTTATTTTATAATGGGGGTTAAAATCACATAAAATCTTAAAAATTGTAAAATAAACAAATACAAAAAGGAAATAATAAATAAAAGCATGAATGTCCAGAATATGTTGAATATTTTGATACAAATGTCACATAAGTTTCAAAAGTCCACAAAGTTTTTTAAGGATTTAAAACATTTCCCATTTAGTTTCAATAGGGCTAAAAATCGCATAAAATGTGTAAAATCTTAAAAATGGCAAAATATATGAATACAAAAAAAAGTATGAATATCCTAAACGAGCTGAATGTTTTGATACCAATATTGCATACGTTTCAGAAGTGCATAAAGTTTTTTTAGGATTTAAAAAAATTAAAATTCATTTTCAATAGGGCTTAAAATCACATAAATCACGTAAAATCTTAAAAATGGTAAAATATATGAATATCAAAAATACAAACATGAATGTCTTGAACAAGGTGAACATTTTTATATCAAGATTGTAGAAATTGATGAAAGTGTGATTGAGTTTTTACGCGTCAAAAAACATACAGAAGAGGAAATAAAGAATATTAAAGAGAAACAGGTTCATGTGAACTCAGCAATAAAATAATAAATAATACAATTTGACACATTTCTAAAAAATTGACAAAATTTACTGAAAAGGTTTGAAATCAGAACAAAAGTTTCTTTTAGACGGGAACTTTATTTTTGGAGAAATTTCTTAAATATTTAGCAAAACTACCAGAAACATTTTACTAACCGTTTAGAAATAAGCGAATGATGCTTCTTGTTCATGTTTATGTCTTTGCTCACAGATAAAATCCTTAACGTCTTTATTTATTTGGCTTTTTTCCCATCAACCACCGTTCCTGAAAACTGGACAGGAAGTTCCTGTTTTTGCTTTCAGGACTTTTCATTCTTATCTTTTCCCCACAGAACAAACAAAACTGCAAAAGAGAAAAAAAATCATCTTTTGATTCACATTAGTGCAGCGAAACAGATTAAATCAGCTGATGTCAGTGTTTTATTTTACTCTTGTGGCTACAAAATAATCACAACCAACAGAACAAACATGAGAGTCCAATGAAGAAAACTAAAATATCCATATTTTCCATTCTCCTGTTGGATACATCAGAATGGAGCAGAGCAGGGAACTTTCAAAATATTATATTTGTTTTATGCCACAAATGTGATATTTTTCAAATGTTTCCTTTGTCTGCTCCTGATTCACAGCAATTTGAGTCAAAAGTATTTAAAAATGCAAGTTTCTTGTTCATCATCAGAAAAACGCTGTAAAAACATTTTAAAAACAATGTAACCGGAGTCTAAAAATAAGAGTTAAAAATAAGAGAACAGAAAGCAAATCCAGAAGCACAGGAACACCCGTGGAAGACAACAGAGAGATATGTCTGAAAATACAGGAACATTTCTGGAGAGACTCAGAGATATAAACATTTGTACAAAAAGACGCTGAAAATATTTGTAACAAGCCAATTTCTTACCACCACACTTATGTGGAAATTACAATTTTTTGAATTTAAAAAACTATAAGTACTTCAGATTTGATTTACTTGATTTATGAATCCTAAAGAGGAAAAAAAGAGACAAAGACAGTGAAGCAAAACGCCAATGAGCCCAAGAATTCTTAGAAAATAAAACTGACATGACTAAAATTAAGCACCTTAGTATCTATCTCAGCTTTTAAAAGCCTTTGAATTAACGTGCACACTGAATCCTGCATGTTTTAACTAAAAATGTTTGTACTACTCTATATTTTCCAGTATTTTTTTTACTGAATAGTTCCTCTTGATGTAAACATTTGTGTAAATTGTGATGTACTTTAATCTTCCTCTGTATTTCTCCACTCCTCAGGTCGTTATTTTAAATAACATGTTCTTAATTACTCACCTGGATAAATGAAGGTTTATAAAAAAGACCAACATAAATAAAAACCAAATAAAATCCTCTTTTGTTCTGATTTATTTCAACTGTCTGCTTGTAATGTTTACATGAGAAAAAAATCCAAAACTTTTCACTAAAAGAAAATAAAACTGTAGCTAAACTTGATTTAAATATGTCAACATTTCCTGCAGTGAACAAAAAAGAACAGAAAGAAATACTGAAGTACTGAAGTCTTGAAGTATTGAAATACTGATATACTGAAATACTGAATTACTGAAGTACTGAAGTACTGAAATACTGAAATACTGAAGTACTGACGTCTTGAAATACTGAAGTACTGAAGTACTACGCTGTAGGGCGAGGCGGGAAAGCGTGGGAAGGATGTGGTACAGGCCGGAGAACCGACAGCGTGGGGCGTGGCGGCGTGGCGGCAGGTGTTTGGCGGTTTGTTGTTTCAAAAGGAGGAGTGAGGAAGTTCCCCGCTGACCTCTCTGGTCCTCCACGGTGAGGTTCCCAGCATGCAGCTGGATGGTGTTTCACACAAAAACACAGAGCGCCGTCATGCCAGCCCTTTGAAATGACACAGCTTCATCTTGTAGAAATAAATGACTGGAATGATTTTCATGAGGTGTAACTGCAAACGATCCAAATGGTGGCGGGAATCTGGTCATTAAACAGGCTTTCCTGCTGCTGCGGTGGAAAAAGGATCATGTGGGAACTGTAAGTATGAGTGTGAGAGGAGATGGAAGTTCAGGACAGAAACCTGAGATCAGAAGACTCCAGGTGGGACGACGCCGGAGTGGAAACGCTGCATTCCTCTAATATCACGACCTGTATGAGTGCATGTGCTGAACTTTACATTAACATATGTGCTAATGAAGTCAAAAACTCTGAGGGGGTTGATGAAGGCAGGACTGGAGTGAAGCCTCCATCAGTCTGAACCGTGAAGAATGGCTCCCTCTAGTGGAGATAACAAAAACTTTTTATAATTTCAAGAAATTCGTCAAAAATCATTAATTCAACAATTTAGTCTTTTTTGGCAATTTTTTTAATGCACAAATTTCGATTTTTTTTTAAAAGAGAGTCCCAATTGTTTGGGGTGTTTTTAAAAATGAGTTTTATCTTTTTTGTAAATCTTTAAAAAAGATAAAAAATAAGAATACCCTAAATCACGCCTCTATAAAATGGGCTTTAAAAGTGCTCTCTGTGTGATGTCTGCTGTTTGTCGGTCTTGACAATTTAAAATAAACTTGTTAAATTCTTGAAAATATAGTCAAAAACTGTCTGTGTGCTGCCCCCTACAGGTTAAAACGAGGTCTTACAGTTGAATTCTGTGATTGGTCAAACCATTTTCGTCCCACGTCATTTCAGAAGTTCCACGACATGATCTACAGCTCCAGTGATGATAACAGTCTGTTCGCACCGTGAATTTTCAATAAAAATATAGAAATAACTGACCAAACCCAGTTAAGCTAAAGTTTATGATGATTTCACCCAAAAATGGAAACATTTTCTTTTTGGTTTTCTTGATAAAGTCGACAAAAATATATTTTATGTAATTAAATATTGTTATTCTCCTTACAAAATTTATATTCACAGATCTAAATTAATGTACAGGAAACCTTTCCCCTTGTTTTATTGAAAGAAATTGAATCTTATGTTTCCAGAAGCTCTCAAAAGTTGTTTTAATGTTGTAATGTTTTTCTGTAATCCCCCCGTCCCCCATGTTCAACTATGTTTCTTTTTTGTTAAGTTCTGAAAATAAAGTTTATTAAAAAAAAAAAATAATGTCCTGTCTCCCCAGCTTCACCCCTCCGGAAACAAACAAACAATGTTTCATTTCCAGACAGAATGTAAGTTTAAGCTGAATTTTAAGGTGCGTAGAGACAAAACGTCCACAAGATGGAGCCAAACACACAAAAATATGGTTAAACTCTGATCCACAATAAAATCAGATAAAAACATTTACATCAAGCTCCAAAAATGCAGATAAAAATGTAAAACCAATATACTTTTTTTTTTTAACGAAAACTGTTTGAGCTGATAATGAGTGATTAGTTCTTAAAGGAGAAAAAAGAGAACCCACAGTTTAACTTTTTCCTCCTTTTTATGTGTCAGTTTTGAGTAATTTTTAACCAAGTGAAGACCAAAACATCAAAGAATTGACAGAAAAGTTTATTTTTTGGGGGAATTGAGCGGTTTTAAAAACCCGTTAAAATCCACACATCATTTTGAAATGAGATATAGATATTGTCACTTGTGAAATATTTGGTGATTGTTACGTTTTTGTTCATAACAATGTTAATTTAAGATACCAAAAGATTGACAGGAGTGTTGAGAAAGAAAAAAATAAAACATATTTACTCACCATCACCAGTTTAATCCCCACATATTTAACAATAATTAATTACTAAATAAGTTTTCCATTCCATCAATATAGTAAATAAAAATGAGGAACAAAAAATGAGTTTTTATTCACCGTAAAGGTAAGAAAATTAGCAAAACCTTTCCTGCCTAAAGGGTTTTTGTATGACAGAATGTTGGGAACTCATGAAGATAAACACAGTGATGAGAAAAAAAAGCCAACAGTTCTCAAGAATAAAGTGTTGCCTTTGGAAAAAAAACCTTAACAATTCACAATTTAAAGTCTTAAATTTGTGCTTTAAAAAGTCATAATTCTACTAGAAAAAAGTTGGAGTTTTTCAAAGATAAAATGTTACATTTAGCTTTAAAAAAAAAAGTTTTACAATTTTGTTCTTGTAAAATTACAACTTTTTTCCCCCCCAAAAAATTAGAGACTTTTTTTATATGATGATTTTTTTCATTATTTTACATCTTTATTTTTATACAATTTTTTGATAATTTCAAAATTATTTTTGTAAAATAGTGATATATTTCTTATAATTTTACAGATTTTCTCATAAAATGTTGACTTTTTCTTCATAGTTTTACAACTTTATACATGTAAGTTATTTTAATTTTCTCATTTTATTACTTTTTTGTAAAATTTTGACTTTTCCTCATAGTACAAATGTATTCTCGTAAAATCAAAACTTTTCCCTTATATTTTGAGACTCTTATAAAATGTTGATTTTTTTCCACTTTATTTTTGTAAAATGTAATTTTTTAATATAATTTCAAAACGTTATTCTTACAAAATAGTGATCTTTTTCTTATCATTTTATGAATTTTCTCATAAAATGTTGAATTTTTTAATTTTTTTTTACACCTTTATACATATCAATTATGATTTTTTAAAAATATTTTATAACTTTTTTGTAAAATCTTGACTTTTTTTCAGAATATTCCAATTTTATTCTTGTAAAATTACAACGTTTTTTCCCTCTATATTTTGACTTTCGCTATAAAATGTTGATTCTAAAAAAATATTATACAATAAATTTTATAAAATTTTGACAATTTTTTGTAATTTCAAAACTTTATTCGTTATCTTTTTCTTATCAATTTTCTCACAAAAGGTTGACTTTTTCTCATAATTTTTGGTTTTTACTCTCACATTTTTATATATATATATATTTATTTAACGGACTTTCCAGATAATCCTTTTATAATCCATTTTGAATTGAGCAGGAAAAGCCCCTCTACTGCCTCTAGTGGAATGATGATGAACTACAGGACAAAAATTAGAGTTCTGGTGTTTTTAAGGAACGTTTGGGCTCTCAGAACCACCGATCCGACCCGAATGGTTCCATGTGGTTCAGTAGGACTCCTTTTCTCTTTGGCTCTCAGAACCACCGATCCGACCCGAATGGTTCCATGTGGTTCAGTAGGACTCCTTTTCTCTTTGGGTCTCAGAACCACCGATCCGACCCGACTGGTTCCATGTGGTTCAGTAGGACTCCTTTTCTCTTTGGCTCTCAGAACCACCGATCCGATCCGAAGGGTTCCATGTGGTTCAGCAGGACTCCTTTTCTCTTTGGCTCTCAGCGTGACAGCAGCACAGCGGCCGCATTGAACCTGGCTTTATTCGGAGCACGCGCTCGTCTCCCATCACCCACGGTCGCCTGATTAGACTGCCCCCCCTCTGCCAGCTCCCAGCAGTCACTGCGGCTCTCAGCGGTTGGCTGACAGGCGTGGAGAAAGCTTTTTTCCAGGTGGAGCAGCAGCTCAGCCCGAGGAGTTGTAAGCCTAATTATCCCGCTTGTCTGGGAGGCGGGATTACCCTTTGGCGATCCTTCATTTGGGTTTGAGAAGCACCGGGTGAGCAGGCGGCGTGCATGTCAGGATTTTCGCCCCTGGTGCTTGATGCCCACTTACAGGAGCAAATTGAGAACACTAAAAATCAAATCATTTCATGCAGTCGGAGATGTTTTCCTGGTAACTGCAGCTCCAGCTGGTTGAAGCCTGCTGGCCTTCAGCTACCATCAATTTTCTAATAAATATGGATTTACCAGCCTGGAGCTACAAAACCATAGAAAAACTCTACATTTGAGCTAAACGTGTGACCACTGTGCTTCATGTCATTTAGTATTTTTTTTTTTGGGCTATTGTTCGCAGAAGTACATTCATAAATTAACTTTTCCCACAACGCAATAGTGGAGCCATAATGTGGACAATTTTCCCGAATCACAGGATTTATGGGTTTACGACTTATTGCAGATTCAAACTTATTTATAAGACTTAGTCTTCATAAGTATCTTCTTAAGTATGTGTTGTACATTCTGACTGAAAACAAACAAATATATACATAGAATAAAACTTTACAGGTTGTTTGTGTTTTTGCTTCACTTTCACCAGAGATTCAGATTATTGGAACTTTCTGTTCTGCAGCGTCTTACTGAGCATGCTCAGCACATTCCATCTCATTGGACAAGAACAGCTCCAGCTTGAAGTCCCATTATTGTCTTTTAATGATGCCGTTTTTAGCAAAAATAAAAAAAAACATTGTCATTTTAAGAGTATTTTTAAGTATTTCAGAAATTCACCTCCAAGTTGTGGGCGGGACTGTTGGTGCGGAAGTCAGTCTTAGCTTATTTCCCATCAGCCCTTTGTTTAAAGTCTCTCCCGGCAGCTTATTGATTTGATTTATTTACTTACACACATAAGGACATAAAAATACAAGCAAAATACAAATACAAAAAGTAAAATCACAATTGTCGACCATGGAGCGAGAACGGAGACGTTTGCTTTGCACTTGTAGCTTTCACTTTGTTCCTCTAGTTTATATTCTGTACTTTTACGTGATGTTTTGTAACTTGCACACATACTTGTCCACACAAACAGCTCTCTCATATTCCACCTTGTTTCTAACAGACTGTAGGTAAGGAGCGTGCACGTATCGCTGAAACAGCATGTGCACAGCTTCCATGTGCGCCCCACAGGATTGTAGGGGTTTTTCAAATCTGTAGGATTCATCCTTACTTACCTCACAAGTGTACCTGTCGCCCGCAGCATACCCATAGAAAAAATGCACAACATTCTTGCTCTACAGGTTCATTAAGCGATCTACGATCTTGATATTTTGAGCGAATCACCTGCGTGCCCCAAACATATGATGCCAAATCGGGCAAAAGTTTAGAGAAAATGTAACAATTTGAAACTGAAATTAAAAAAAAAAAAAAAAGACTGAAACAGTGAAAGGATTTATTTAAGCTAAATACAACCTTGATTTTTTTTTCACAATTTCTGTTTGTAAGTTCAATTATATGTATTTGTTTAGTTATTTTTTTCCAGTTTTACATCAGAAATCTCAACTTTTTTCCCTTTCTGGTGTGTGAGGGCGGAGCCTAGATGAAGGGCCAATCAGAATGAAGGTGGAATCTTCACGAGCAGTGGGTTCACAGACAGTGGAGACGATTTGTTTTTGAGTTTCAACATCAGTTTTTCAGCTTTTACAGCATTTTGCCCCAATTTGGTTAAATACGTACAAGTATTCACCTGCAGACATCCACCCTAAAGGGCAGTTATGACTAAGCTTTAAATATTTTAATGAACACACCCCCTCCTGGAAAACAAAAGCCTTTTGGAGCAGCTTTGATATTCCCGCCTCATCCGTTTCCAGGTACGTTTCATCACTCCGCCCCCTCCCTCTAAAGTCTTTTTCTTCCTCTGCTAGCTCTGACCCAGCTTGAATCAGAGTCTTATGAAGATAAATGACGCCTCTAAGCTTACCTGCTCTCCTCCCATCTGCTTCCTTCTCCAATTGGAGACGGAATTCCCCTGGAATTTTGTTATTCCTCACTATAGTCTCCCTCTGACAGCTTTTCAGCAGAATTGTTTTCCCCCCACGAGGAACACAGAAGAGGAGAGGAAGGAGGAGGACTTCACAGGCTTGACTGGAGGAGCAGAACACATTAGTTTGCCATGAAAGTGTTGTAGGAGCTTGAAGCTCATCAGATTCCAATTATGGAGGACATGAAGAGAAAACCCGAAGAGGCCCTTAAGTAATCGGAGCTTGTAAATTATTTTCACTCGCCACTCCTGTGAAATGGTTCCTGCAGATGTTCAGACAAACCGCTCCGTTTTAGATTTCCTTTGTGGAGGAAGTCTAGAAAACGTTTTAATGGAAAAACTTGAAAGAGTCGGAACTCTGGAAATGACTGATTTAGTGTTTTTACACTTTTGAACTGAGATGAGCAGAAATAAAGGAAGAAAGACATAAAAATAAAAATATAGGTAAAATAATCATTGTAGATTTTAGACTGATGGTGACATATTTAACATCAATAATGTGCAAAGACCAAAATGCAGTAGAATTTGACAGAGTGTTTGTTATATGTGGTCATTAAATGAACCACAGAATTATCTGGAGAGACAGAAACGTTGTTCTGAATAAAGAATACTGGACCAGCAAGGCCCCCCCACATTTAGACCTCAAAGTGAAGAGACGTGGAAAGAAAAATAGTGTCTTTAAATTCAGATGAAACCAAAGTTTGATGATGTCATCAATAGTCACCTGTTGTTTGATTAATTAAATCAAATTAAATTAATTTTTTTTACATCACAAAAAATGGCCTCATCGGGCTTCACGCTGGTAATTTTACAGAAGCAGAAGGTCATATAATATAAACAATAGCTAAAAACTAAACGGACAAAAAAAAAAAAAATGTAGGCGACTCGGAGGGCATTCTTCTGTTTGGGGCAGTGTGATTCAGGTGTTGTTTCTCTTTCCCATCCCCCGCCAACATTCCAGATTCTAGGTGGATTGCCTGTGTCCCTGTTCTTGGCAGTGGACCTCGCCTCTGGCTCATGTTGCACCCCCAGCTCTCTCCAGCTCCATCTAGATGAAGTTCATCTGCTGCACTATTCAAACATGTAGTTTAGAGTTAGATGAGCTCATTCTTCTTCAACAGTCCTGGTACATCGTCTGTCCGTCCTGACAGACACCCCCCCCCCTCATGTGGACATCCTTGAGGTTCTTTTGTTTTTTCTTTACTGAGAAAGAGGGTCTAAGGGCAGTGATACCAGTTTAGTTTAGTGTAGAAACCAGTTATTGTTTTTATATTTTATGATTGATTGTATGTTTTTGGACAATAACCATTACCTGTATTGTGTAATTGGGCTATAAAAATCAAATTGAATTGAATCTTCATTAGTGTGTAGCTGCCAGCGATGGGAAAATGCATCGCAGCATCTGTTTTATAACTTTAAAAAGGTCATGCTAAAACAAAAAGTCATAACTTACATCTAAATGTAAACTTCTGTGCTTTAGAGCGCACCTGCGTGAAGAATTGTGTTTCTTCTTTGCACCAGAAATGCAACCCGGATCTCTCTAGTGTCCGAGGGCCTGCCAGCCCAAAGTCGCTATGCCTTCTACTTAAAAAGAAAAAAAAAAAAACACTTTGACACATCAAATGCCTCTAAAAATGGGGCATTTGACTGTAGTCCGTAGTATGTTTTGTAACTTTCACACAGTTTAAAAATAGAATTATCAAGTTCCAGGCTACAAGTACAAAACAAATGTCCCATATTTGCCTGGAAGAAGCAATGAGTTCAAACTGAAACTCATCACTGAAGAACAAAAAACGAGCTACAAGTACAAAATGATAGTTGCAAGAAAAAAACTGCAGTTACAAGTACGAAAAGTCTCAATTTTAGCTCCGTATTGTTCGCCGTTCTTACACCACAGTCTAGTAAAGTTTGAGACTTCTGACTACGAACAAATGCTGCAGTCAAGAGACGTGATATCTGCAGGATGTCCACACAAACTGCACTCTCATTTTCTAATTTCTTGGCTCCTTCACACTAGGAGTGTGCATGTGATGCACAAGTACCCAAAAACACAAACATCACTTCAATAAGGAGAGAACTGGAAAGAGATATTATTTGATATGAGTCACCTGTGTGCAGGTTTGAGCATTTTTCACCCGCCAACAGCTCGGATCTCCTGTTAGGGCAGCTGTGACTCAGGCTTTACCTGTAGGAACTCCTCAGTGCTTTCCTTCGGTTTGTGGGATTCAGTTTGTTAAGTTCTTAATGACACAGAAATGGATTATTGAACATCTCTCTACAGGTCCATTTAGTGGTGGAACAACAGCAGAGAAAAGTTGGTTCCCATTAGTTTGAACTCCGAATTCAGCTACAGAGCAGGATTATATCTGCATCTCTGTCAGATGACGTTCACACATCGACATAACTGGGATGAGGAATGGTCCAACGGGAGTTCTTGACTGAAGTGGAGGAACCGTCCACAGGTGGAGGGGTGAAATGGGGCCCAAGACTGACAGTTTATTAGGTTTTGTTAAACCTAATTTGTTCTGCTTGACTTCTCTAAAGTGCTTTTATGTCACCAATAGGACACATTTCAGAGACGATTAAGACTATGAAGCCATTAGCTCTTATTAAATCTTCAGCTGTGTTCATATTTGCATAGAAATTCTGCGTAGATAATGAGTGTTGCATCAAGCTTTAACAAGCTCATAAACATTCAGATCCACTTCAGCGTTTCTGCACGAATGTTTTGCATATTTCAGTTTTCTAACCAAATGAAACTCTTGCATTTCCATCAGGACTTTATCCTTCCTGGACTCCAAGGCGATAAAATTCATAAAGAAAATAAATTCCTCACAAGTTTGCAGCCGTGAAGGTCTGCGGTAACATGAAGGCTTCTGGGAAGATTTATGAGGCGAAAAACAAGTTTTGTTTGGTTGATATCAGCACATTGAGATGTGTGGAGAGAAAACAACCTTCAGACCAAACACCTTCCAAGGACAGGTTTATTTTAGGCCGTTTTTGAGCTCACAGCTGGGATGGGGAGAAACTTGGGTAAGAAACCGCAGACCCAACAGCTCAACAGTCAGATTTAGAACTGCTCACTTCACTGTGCAATGTCACCAAACACAACATGCGAGTATTCAGATACAGTTTGGTTTGTGTGGAAAATACATAGTAGAAAAAACACTGCATGAGGACAAGAGATCAAAATAACAAAAAACCTGAGATGAACCAAACCAAAGACTTAAAAGCTTTGAGGATAATTAGCCAACAGGAAGCAGCTGTGATGATTAGAAAAGACAAACCTGCTGTGAGGAAAAAAAAATAGAAAAACAGAATTCCATTTAAAACAAGGAGACAGAAACACCATTTAGAGAAAAAAAACAGAATGGAATTGGTTTATTTTAAGTAATCAAAACAAAGCAACCCCCCTCTCCTTAAAGAATATATATATGTACATGAAAATACACATGTATATGTGGATATATGAAATTCACTAAAGTGCCAGAGAACAATGTCTTGTGCCTCCTGTGAGGTATGAAAAACATTTCTATTCATGTGACTCAAACCCATACATGTAGTATATGCTTGTTGGTACGATATGTAGCTTTTGTAACAAGTTACTGTATTTTCTGGAATAAAAGTCGCACTGGAGTTTAATTCGCAAGGGCAAAAAATGTCTAATCAAGAAGAAGAAAAAATAAGTCGCTCTGGAGTATACGCCGCTCAACCCAGTGTAACTAAAAAATACATAAATACTCATTAGAATACTAATCTTTTGATCTGTATCAGAAAAATATCAAAGTTTAGGAGGAAAACAATCAGATTCTCTTTCAGGTCTCATCTGGGGCCCGTTTCAAGAAGCAGGTTCAACAAATTTAGAGTTCGAACCTGAACTTAGAGTCACTGGACTCTAAATTCTCAAACTCAGGGTTTTCGGTTCCAGAACAGCTGAAAATGTTTGATTCAATCAACTTGAAGTTGTCAGAACCAGAATCAGGTGTGAGCGTCGCGACCATAAAAAGCCCTGATCAATGGAGCAAAGACAGCATGATTCACCATGGCAACGGGGACAAACAGCTGAGTTACGTACTTCCGGCGACGGAAATTGATAAGTTCCTTCAAGCATATGCGACTATAGGAGAACATTTACTGCAAGAAAAGCAACACAGCTGCAGCGGTAGAACAGAGAGAAAATATCTGCAGTTATTTGAATCATTTCTAATAATGAATAAATAATGTCAGGAAGGTTATTTTGTCACTTGTTGAGTAAGGAGTGGTTTTTGATCTGTTACCAATCTAATAAGTAATCTCCGTGATCGTAACCCCCCCCCCACCACCACCACCACCTCCTACACACACAGATATCACTGCACGCTAAAAAGAAACTGTAGCTGCCTGGCATATGTTAAAAAAGTATTTATTTAATTTTAATTCTCAAGACTTAAACAATATTCGCCGAATTTTTTTTAAACGTAAAAATAACTTTCCGTAGGCGGGAGTCGGACTCGCTACCTATGCAGTGGGAGGCAGCGTTGCTGTCAATTGAGCTAATGTCTGACGGACGTACTAGACGGTGGATAAGTCCACATCCTTCTCCGGTGTTTGACATTCCTTAATTCCTATTGTTAAGGGTTTAAAATAAGGAAAAGAAAACTGTATTTTTTAATATTGAGTCCCTGGAAAAACTCACTATTTATAATATCGCTGAAATAATAAATGAATCAGGAAACTGCAGTCAGTCGACTCGTGTCCTCCAAATCCTCTACCGACGTAAATAACATTTCCTCTGGATTAATCAGCCTCCTCTCTACATGATCCTCTATGAATGAACATGTCATTCTGGTTTCTGAGTGGTGGAAACGTGACGTCTCTAATGTGAATGTTCTCTAAATGTTCATGAGGAACTCATATTTGAACATCTTTCACTTTAAAAAGGGGCGGAGACCTCAGAGAACTCTAAGTTTCCTGAAGAAAACCTGCTACCGACCAGGTTTCGTTCACAGACTCAGTTACCATAGTGATTGATTCTGAGTTCAGCTTAACCCGCTTCTTGGAACGGGCTTGGTTTGACCCACTTTCCCGGGTTTGAGTTATCCCTCTTTCTGGAACCGAAAACTCAGAGTTTTGCCGAATTTGGAGTTCACGAACTCAGAGTTCCAACAAAACCTGCTTCTTGAAACGGGCCCCAGGTCTCAGAGTCCATAAAACAAGATTTGTTATTGTTTTTGTTGTCAGTAAAAGAAATAAATAGGCAACATAGGCAGTTAACATGTTGATAAAAACTAACTAATCTTAACAAGCTTAAGGAGTGTCATTATCCTGGTCCACCAGTGTGACCCGGCATCATCTCAGAGACTGGATGTCCTGAAAACCTGGAAATGATTCTTCACATCTTCGTTCTAAAATCTTTCTGATGATACAAAGAATTCACGTCATTCAAAAGGAAGTCTAACATCCCAGCAGTTTAACACCATCGTCCAGCTAACCTGTTCAAATTGGTTGCAAAAATCTTTATTTTGCTTGATTCATTTCATTCTGTCTTGTTGAAAGTAAACCGAACTACATGGAAATGTCCAACAGTAAAAACATTTGCAGATGGTTTAGTCCCAAAAACTTCTGATTTTCACGTTAAAAATGTTTAACAACAAAACATTTTACATCATTTTTATGTTTAGTTCTGTTTTTTAATCCATACTTTGCTAGTTTTGTCTTTGGTTCCCTTTGGATCCTTTGCATTCCCACTGTAGTGAACCGTACTCGGGTCTGGTTCCAGTCGGACTGGAGTTTTCCCACACCAGAGCTAAGACGAGCCGTACATCTGTCCAGTAAATTCTTTAGAGAAAGAGGCCTGCTGACACAAAAACCAGAGATAACAGTTTTTTAAAATACATTTTATAGATATAAACAGTCATTATTAAAAATAAATACACACTTTCTGGTGGTTTTAGCTTTTTATCAGCATGCAGGACTTTGAAGGAGCATCCAAAGTACTTTAGGGAATGTTTATATTTATTCACAAAAATCCATGGTGATATTTGGGTGTTCTAAAACTTTGCATTTTTGCAACAAAAAAATAACAGGAAAATAAATGTTTTAAGCGGATTCTTCCCAAACAAATAAACAACCTACATGCAAATGCAGGATTTAAACCTCCAACAGCTTCTCCTGATGGATGTTTGTGCTGAGAAAAGCAGCTGCAAAGGTAACTTCCCTCTGAAAGCTGTGTTGGACAGAACCACAGTGGTGAAATCAGACATTTTTCAAATGTGCAGCAAACAATTTCCACATTATAAATCTTAAATGGACTCCAGCTGCACCTGCAGTGAGCCCAGCACCTCATACCTCCAACTGTGAAAAAAAGTGTCTGCAGAGGAGAATCTCTGGCTGTGAGTTCCATGTTTTCACACCTGAGCAGAGAATAATATGAAAAATAGTCAAATCCCCTCTGGAAATTCTTTTGCTTCCACAGACTCAGATGAGAGGTATTTTGGAATGTTTCCTATACATTTAATGAACATGTGAATGATAAATGATTAACCATCTCAGGACTTTTTTTTTTAATTGTTGCTGTTGGAAAAAAATAACCCAAAACCCAAGTTGGATGACTCAACATTGCAGCTTCTCACTGAAGCCCCTTGATTTTATTAGTTCAGGGCTGTCAAACTCAACCATACAAGGGGTCAAAATCCTAAACACACCTTTGGTCGCAGGCTAGGATAAACATTTATTGAGCACTCTAAAAGTACATTTTTAAAACTTTAAACCATAACTTTATAACATAATTAGGAACTAGATATATAGGATTTCCTGCTATAATGCTAGTGTGAATGCTGTAAGCTGAATTTTTGCTGCTGAAGATGCTGAAATTGATAGCTAAAAACGCTGAAGCTGATAGCCAGCTAAGATATTAGCTATATACCAAATTAGCCTAAAAAAAAAACGTAGCTTAGCCAAAACAGTTAGCATGTAGCTGAAAAAATAGCTAAACTTCAAAATAGCCTAAAAAAACCAGAAAAAAACTAAATTAGCCAAAACAGTTAGCATGTAGCTGAAATGTTAGCTAAACTCCAAAACAGCCTAAGAAAACAGTAAATGCCAAAATAGTCCATTAAACTAACAGAATCACAATTTTTAAAACTTTAAAAGTTTAACTTTTTAACATAATTATGAATAATAAAAAGGCAGGAATATTATTCCAGAACTAATCAACTTAAACCTTAAATAACTTTCAATATTTTACTCTCTATAAAAATATATATTTTTTTAAAAATTATGCAAGTTAGAAATGAACACAAGATAACATCGGGCCATTAATAACAATAAAATCAAATGATCTGGAGGGCCGGATCCGGCCCCCGGGCCATGACTTTGATACCCGTGTCCTTGAATATTGTTCAGTAATTCAAAATTACTTCTATAAAATGTTTTTTTTTTTTCCCAGAGAGAAAGTTGTTAATTTTCTGTCACCAAACCGGGTCTCCTGCATATTGTCACTTCCTGACACAAACATTTTGTTTACTTATTGTCAGAAACTGTATTACTTTGTGTCGATAAAGCAGGAATTTTAAAAGGAATGTCTAAAACAAGATTGAGGCCAAAATTAAAAATCTGTGTTGTTTTCTTAGACAAAGTTTCTGCAGAGCGGCAGGAGTTCACTAGAAATTCCTCATTGTGTTGTGATGTTGGAGTGGAGCAACTCCGCCCCTCTTCCTCTCCTCTGAGAATTCAGATCAAGGAGTTTGTGTTTTGTCCAGTGTATTTTCACAAATACAATCTTTTTTTAAACTGCATTTTTTCATCTGCTCCAGATTCACAACAATTTGAATAAAGAAATAATCAGAAATGCGGTTTTGATCTGAATTTTCTTTATCGTTGTCCCCCCCTCATCAGAAATATTCCACAAGGACGTTTAAAAAAGCACAATTTTCATTGCTGTGGGTCTTTACATGGCAGCAAAGGATACAAACGTTGTAGTTCCAGTCAAGGCCGTAATTATTCACAGGAAATATAGTTATTTCATCTTCTTGATGATTGAAAATCACTTTGTCATTTCCACAGAAGATTATTAGATGATGAGAAACATGATGACAAAAACCTCACAGCTTTTATTTACACTTAAGCAAATCAGAGACAAACCAAAATCTGTCAGGGGTGTGAATAATTTTCTGTTTGAATGTATAAACTGTATCTACACCATCATTTGTAATTCTATTGGAGCATCTGGAAAGCTTTGAGTGATGACTGCTGGGTGGGGCGTCTCTGCGCTGTGACGGGCGGACAGCCGGCTGCGCCGCTGCTCTGGTGTCAGAAGTGGGTTTTTTGATTCTGCTGACATTATTCTCTTGTAATCCAATCGTGTTCAGAGACGTTGTTGGTGATGGGGGCGAGTCTCTTCAGGTGAGTGATTATGGTTTTTACTCGGGGGTGTTTGTGCGCTCCAAACCCTTCAGAGGCTCCAGGCTGCAGCTGAGATCATCAGGCAGAAAAATCTCCACATCAGCAGGAAGAACTGCTGCCGCCATGAATCAGGATCATCAGCAACATTTACCTGAGGGGCAGAAATTTACTCTCACAGATGTTGTAAATACAAACTTTTAAGTTAAACTGTGTTTTTTACTATTTAACTAGAGATCTAAATCATGGTTATTTCAACATTTACAGCTATTAAAATGTATTATACATCCTATAGATATGGAACTCTTTTGCACATCAGCGTTTAGATCTTTAGCGGACGAGTTCCTGCAGCTAACCATGTTGCAGTCCCATCATGCCTTGCAAACAGACACTATTCTCCAAGAGAGTAAAGGTAAATAAATAAATAATAATCTAAAAGGGTCGATTAATGGTGGTTTTATGTGTTTTGGAGGCCATCTTTTAAACTTTCAATAAAAAAACAGAGCGGCCAGCGGAGCTCGCCAACTTGTTACGCTGACCGCCAGGCAGCTTGTTAGCTAGCAACGCTGTCCACCAGGCAGCGTAGGCGGGAAGTCCCCACTCAAGCCAGTGTGGGCAAACAAAGATGGGACACAATGGAACCCACGAACAAACCCACCTGGGGCCCACCAATTCAGCCCAAAGGTAAACCATATGGGGCCCACATTGAAATGTTCACTGGGCTGTACCACCCACCTGGCAATCACGTTAACCACCCAGACCAGGACCAGCAGGACCGCCACAGGGGCCCTCAATGCCAGAGAGCAGAGAGGCACAGGAGCACATAGAGTGCAGGTTCCAGCAGAGCCAGAAGAATGCCCCCCTGCCTCGCCTGGGGGCCTGGCGAGGTGGCAGGCCACCACCACCCAGGAGTCTTGAGGATCCCCCCACAAAAACCCCAGGCATAAGCCAGGGGCCTCCAAGGGAGACTCACCACACTCTACAGGAAACCACTCGTCCACCCCACGCGAAATCAAGGAGAGAGCATGGCGGGGCGCCCACCCCGCCCAAGAGGGGGACATTCAGGAGAAGTGGGGTCCCCAAAGAGTATTATAAACATGGCTCAACCAGGCTCACCCACTGATGGAATTCTCGGTAGGCCCAGCCTTTGAGGGCCAGGACTAGTTCCCGTACCACCGGGACATGGACACCTCAGGCTCAGATGTGATGTGACCCTCAGCTCATGGTCTCGCCAGACAACTCAGCCATTCACGTCTTATATGCACACCTTCAAGGGCATATTCCGGCTCAAACCATATACAAAAAAAATAAATAAATTAAATAATTTACCAGAAAGTTATGTTTTTTTTTGTTTTGTTTTTCATAGTTGTTAATAAATGGTGGAAGCCTGTTGTGATAATCATTAAAACAAAAACTTCATAATCCCGCTTTATTTGTTGTGTTTTGATCTTTTACTGCGCTACAATGTCAGATTTAAATGAAAATACTTCAGAATGAGGCTTAATACAGCAAAATATTAGATTTAAAATATTTTAGATTGAAATAGATTAATTAATTCCAGGTCATGATTAATAAATTGCACACACACAAAAAATAATCGCATGACAGCACTAGTTAATACTAGTTATCTGATGGACTTCTTGTTCTCATTGGGTTTAGCCAAACTGAGGTTTGGCTAATCTAACATTTTTACGTCTATCTTTTGGCAATACTTTAAAAATTAAATTGATAGGATGTATTTGAAAATCTGAAAGTTTCTTTTGAGTGCCTCTGCAAACCTCCTGCTGCTTTAGTTATGTGTCCATCAGCAGTCATAAATATGCCATAAAACAAAAAGACACAACTGCTAAAAGCCTAACAGTCTTATTATAGGAACAGTAAATCATAGAGCGGCGACGGACACTTAAAGCTTTATGTGCCGCCAAAGATTTACGAGCAAACTAAACCTTTGGATGCAAAACAGCCAAAGCTTAAGATACAAAGCATTGATGTACAACTAGCAGAGTAAAACTAAAATGTTCCTGTACATGTGTCTGTTCCTCTTAAGTGGTTCTGATACCCCTCACATCAGAACCCTAAATGTTTTCCGGACTTTTCTTGTCTTGTTGTTTCATGCTCCCTTCTTCTAGGTTTTAGGGCATCTGGGATCTGCCCCTTTGGGGAGGGGTACTGTAAGGGTTCTGTGGCTTTGTTTGGTGTGTTTTTTGGTCATGTTCTGAGTTTCCCTGTCAGCCAATCCAGTTCCAGGTTAATCATGATTCACAGCTGTTTTCATTTCAGTTAACTGCCCTCAGCCAATTTAAGTTTCTGGTTTTCAGTTCATACTTGTCAGGTCATCTGCTTTACTCTGTCTTATCACACCCTTTTTTTGTTTCTCCATGGTTTTTGGTCATGTTTTGGTTGATTTATTAAATTGTTACCTTTCTGCCACCAAGTCTGGTCTCCTGCGTTTGGGTCCTTCACATCCTGGCAAGGAGGCGCAATTTTATAACCTAAAAGCTTCTCCAATAGAGCAAAACTTTGATAGGTCGGTCTCTGGGGTTAAAAATAGTCAAGCATTGAATAAATTGGATACAAATGATCAAGTGACACATTTTTTTTAATAATGGTGCTTTCATAGCTAACCTTTGAAGGAAGACAGACAACAATGATCCGACATGGAGGGCTGTAATCACGTTTCAATGGTCACGTGAGCAGAAAACATGTTGTGTAGACAACATGCTCTGAGCTCATCTATCTTGAACAGATCTGAGGCTCTAATCCGCTCCACAACAACGCTTTAATTGCACTAATGAGTTCTCTTGTAGATGAAATGATGACTTTGTTTAGCAGGTTTCTATCTGCTTTTGGCTTGAATTGAAAGGTCGGTAGAAACAGAGTCGACTGAGATAAATGAGCCCTTTTAACCCCCTGTTGGTGTTATCTCTCTGCTTTGTGCAAATCAGGTTTGGCTCAGCAGAGATAATGGCTGTCAGGCAGGTGGATGTGCGCTTTCAACACCTTTTTTCAGAGCGTTTGTGTGTAAAGAACAAGCTCCGACCGCTCGCCGGCCTCAGGGACGACTGTACGAGCCGGAGTGGAGATAAGAGGCTCCGCATGCCGGACCTCGCTGATACTGCTTAACCTCTGAATGCTAATGCAGCGCAGAAAGACTTTCTCGTCTATGCAGACAAACACACGCTCAGCCTCTGATAGCTGAAGCAGAAGGAGAAAACCCAGAAGAAGTCAGAAACTTTGCCTTTGAAGTTGATCACAAGTCAATAATCCAGAACTCTCAAAGACGTCATTTGATGTCTTTGACGGCCGACCAAAGCCCTCCGAGACTCTATACAGACATTAAAGTTCTGATCTCAAGCTGACCCAGACTTCTAATCATTAAAATAAATAGATCATGAATCTCATATGGAGTAACATGATCTTTTTTGTAAAAATAAATCAAATGTTTAGTGTAATTTACATCAAAGCAAAGCTTTGTTTTAAATGTAATTCCAAAACTATAAACCTTCAGTTTCATTCACACCAGACATGATTCACTTGTCAAATTTGCGTCGGCCTAAAATGTCGGTGACACCTTGACACGCCGGCTGTGGAGCAACCGCCAATGTTTTTCTGGACTTCATTAGTTGCCACATCATGGAAAACATGGACGATGTTGAGTGAGTAGCTCGGGTTTGTACGTTTGGGAGAGCTCTACAGAGACACCGGCGAGCACGGTGCATGTCTGGCTTCACCAGATCCTTCAATCTCTCCGGGTGCGGAGCACTTTAAGGGCTGTTTCAAGCATTAACCTAAGAGGGGGAAAATAAAAAATAAAACTGGAGGATCTTTTTATTGTCCTGATGAAAATAAGAAAAACATAAGACAGTGGAGCTGAAGCCACCACGCCTGCTACGCCCGCGGTGGCTCTCTGATTTAAGGGCAGCTAGCCACCTGCCGGCCAGCAGAGTGAGAGCCGCATCCTGGGTGGCGGACTTTGCTAGCTTGTTACGCTGTCCACCGGGCGGTTGGCTAACGTAGTGGGCTCAATCGCTCCAGCTTCATTGAATCTGTGACAGGCTGGAAACCTGGTGCTCAACAGTAGCCGGCAGTCTCCAGCGGCCCAGTGGGTTGAGAAAATGGATGGAAGTTCAGGACAAAAACCCTCAGATCCAGCGACTGTCACAAACGGGCAGACAGCTGGTTCCACATGCGGCTAAAAGTCCACAAAGCTAAATCAGGGTCAGACAGGCAGAGGTCAATCATGAGCAGTTGAGTTGTCAGAGTCTAGGGTAGGGTCAGTGCAGGCAGTCACTAATAAAGCCGGGTCAGAAACAGAAGATCAGGTCCAGATAGAAACGCTCAGTATTGCAGGCCGAGTGGCACAAACGATACTTCACACTGAGGGAGGCTCTGAGCAGTACTTAAGTATCTTGTGGGTAATTGTCAAATGAGAGTCAGCTGAGCAGTATGTAGGAACTCTTCCTGGGGTTTCTGGGAGATGTAGTGCAGTCAGTACTCTGGAGATGGATCCCACCGGTGACCAGAGGGGGAGACAGCGTGCTGACTCCTGACAGAGGCAATATTGGATTTTTTTTTAACCCCCTGATCAAGTCATTGAAAACGTCACATGCCCAAAACTGAGTCCCTGACTAGTTGATGAGGTGCGTAAAGTTCTTGACATGCCGTGTCTGATGCTCGTATCACGCTGCTGCCGGACTGATGCGCCGCACCCGATGCCCAGATCGCACCGCAGGACCCTCAGGTCACGTCTGTACTTTGACTTAACATTGAAACTTGAATCCCCGGCTGTGCGAATCGTGTCCAGTGTGAACGCCGCTTCACATTTCTCACAAATTAGGATAATTTATTTGTACATTCATGGTTTCATTCATCATAACGGAACACAAAATGAAAAACACGAGATACTTGAACGAGCAGAACAATGATCGTTCTAATAGAGGAGGATCATCAGTGGTGCCATGAAAAAAGTTCTGCACTGGCCTCACGCATTTAGAAATTGTCACTTTCATATTTTTGGCAACAGTTTCCAATTAATTTGCTCCTTTTTTACCTTTATTTTCCTGCAGATCGGACACGATTGAGAGCAAATGCAAAGAGGAGCAACGCCTGAACCACGGCTCAGCGAACAGCCCAAAACTGTGCGACTGGACATCTCTGATAGTGCCCGCCATTATTTACACCGCTAACGTTAGCTTGGGCTTTCGAGGTGCTAAAAGCTAGTGGGAGAGTGTAAACAAAGGGCTGATGGGAAATTAGCTGGGCTAACTCTAGCGCTAACATTCCCTCCCACAACCCAAAGGCGAATTTCTAGTTAGCTCCTGCCACTCTGCAGAAAAAGTCTTAAAAACAGCAAAAGCTTTTTAATTTTTAGCTAAAAATTATACTGGAATCAATTTTAGAGTAGCAAAAAAATAGTTATAATAAATAATAATGATAACTGTTACACTTTTCCGTGCAGTTGAAATTTGATTACTTGGTTTCATTAGAAAAACTGATTAAGAATCTCTACTTTAGCTGTATTTTTATATAAATATTGAGTGACAACCTTTTTATCCGTTGTACGTTAGCTCTTATAAACAAAAGCTCCTCTCGAGGACTCTTGGATGAATCATGGGATGCACAGCTTCGCTGACAGGCAACTAACCTGCTTTCTGACCTTGAACCACCTTTCAGAATGTTGATAAATCGCGTCAGAATGCAGACAACAACAGGAGGACAGGTGAGAACTCTGGCAGATTATTGCAGCAAGCTGACATCAACACATCAGTGGTGGGAAAACACTAAAGATCCCACAAGATTTAGATTCCAGACGAAATATGTTCATTTGATATCAATTATCAACACGTTTTCCTCTTGGATAACCTTGGATAACAAAATTAGAGATTAATCTGTTCATTTTTGTCATTTTAGTATAGAAAGAAGTTGTGAAAAGGATTAAATCTGAGCAGTTTAAAGACCCTTTTTGATGAAAATCCTGAATTTGACGTTTTTAACATGTTCTTGTAGCATTTATTTATGATGGAGGACAGAAGAATTTAAGCCTAAAACTGCAGTTTTGAGTATTTCTTTATTCAAATTGTGATGGATGAGGAGCAGATTGGAAAATATTGTTTGAAAACGCTTGCATTTGTGACAGAAACTGAAATGGGCGGGGCCACAAGCCTCCCTGCCCCATTCTCATGCATCCGCTCTCAGACCAATAGATCCGCGAACGTCTTTGTTTTGCTCATCTGAGCTGGAATCTGGATCAAAACTGCACGGCTAAAAAAAAGATAGCTCTGATATCGCTCACCGTTTTTGTTTGACAAAAATAACATTTCCAATGACACAAAACCCTAAAAAAACAACAAAAACAAAAAAAAATATGATGGAACAAATACACCTTCAACTTACAAAACAAAGCAAGAAAAATAAAAGAACCCAAACAGCATACAGTAAAGCATAATATAATTTGATTGCACTTACGCACCTAAAAATAAAAAGTAACACAAATCTACAAAAATAAAAATGAATGTTCAGAAGAATCAGGAGAAACCTTCTCATCTGTTTGTTCTAATCTGCTTGTTTTATATTTTCACAACAATAAGAACAACTTTAAACGATGACTTTATTTTTACATTTCTCTCACAATAATTTTTACAAATTCACGAGTTTTAACACGAGATAACGTTCATTTCCAGCTGAGGATCTTTATTCGTTTCTAGTAGTGAGAGCTCATGAAGCGACAGAGGTCCGCTCCTCTCGGCTTCTCCCCAGCGTTGGTCCTCCTGGTCGCCTGCGATAGCCCCCGGTTTCTTAATTACCCCGGAGCCCGGGACGGGGAATAATGAAGCCACATAGAAGTTTTCAGCCAGGTGCTCCATCATGTCACCTGGTGTCCTTGGCTGGAGCGGGCGGGTCAAGCTGCCGGACCGGGATCCAGATAGAGGAGAGGGTGATGGAGTGGATCTGCAGGGATATGGAGACGAGCTGCTGGGTAACCAGAGCAGGTCTCAGTTTCCAGACAGTTCAGTGCAGAGAAAGGTTAATGAAGAGGAAGTCTAAACAAAGACGTGTGAAGCTGTGTGCACACTGACAGAGGAGGCCATGCATTAGCATAAGATATGCAGATGACTCAGTGCTGCACCTGCTGTCCTTTCTGCTCACCGCTGTGGGCAACTTAAAGCGGTGACAATGAGGTTAAGGAGATGCAGTGTTGCATTAAAAGTTGTTATTTTAGCTCCTTATTTGGTATGTTAAAGTTCTTCAGTTGAGTTCAGATGACACTTTTATATAAATCCACCTTTATTTGTGCTTTTCCAGGTTACATTGAGTGTTTTTCTTGCACTCTGAACGCAGACATATATTTCCAGAAACGTGTTATTTTTGTCTCCATGTGATGACAATAAACTGCAGAAAAGCAGACGCTTCATCCCCTAAAACCTCACCAACTCCCCTGATGGCCGCAGCCTGTGAATCAGTCGCCGTTTATCGGGTTTAGTGTCTGTTTGGACAGATTCACAAACATCATTTCACTTCTTTATTTCAGTCGGAGTGAACATGTTCGTAGGGATGAGGCGGCACCACTGGCTGCTGCAGGAAAGCTATTAAAGAGATGAGAGCGCCTGTTTGTTCTGGCCTGGGCAGGTCATTTAGAGGCCTGAATAGGAAGAGCAGAGCGTGTTTGATGGTGGAATAAACTTTAATGGTTTCGTCCTCCATCAGGAAGGAGAGACGTTCATACGTCAAGTTTGGCCTGCAGGCACTGACTGTACTTTTTCTGTGGGAGGTGAATCTTTGAGAGAACTGGATGAGCGCTTGTGTTTTCTTGAGCTCTAAGAAAAAAGGCAAATAAACTAAAGTGTGGACCAGCAAAAGGGTGGTACTCTGCTGGTGTGAAGATGAAACCAGCTCAAAGAGCAGATCCCAGTCAGAACTAAGAATAATTATCAACAATAACCTTAAGAAAGGGAAATTGTTTTGAGCTCCTGTCCTTGGCAGTGGACCTCGCCTCTGGCTCGACTCACAAAGTGGACCTCGCCTCTGGCTCGACTCACAACCCCACCTGTCCCCCAGCTTTATCTTGAGGGATCATCTGTGCTCCTGTCCTTGGCAGTGGACCTCGCCTCTGGCTCGACTCACAACCCCACCTGTCCCCCAGCTTTATCTTGATGAGGGATCATCTGTGCTCCTGTCCTTGGCAGTGGACCTCGCCTCTGGCTCGTCTCGCCCCCATATGAGTGATTGTATGTTTTTGTACAATCATCAGTGTGAAGCTCATTGAGACAACTGTGTTGTAATATTGGGCTACAGAAATAAAATTGAATTAATCCACCTCACAAAAGAAACAACATGGAGTCTGAACCAGAACATGCTTTAATTTTGATTGAAAATTGGTATCAAAACGGAACATTTTGGAGTTTTTCTTTTGTTCTCCTTTTAGTGCCAATCGTACCAATGGGTTCATACACAAACTTAGAGAAATGCTGCGTTCATGTGGTGTTTCAATAATCAGAAAAATGGCTGTCCCACTTGAAAAACACGAACAAAAAACAACAAATCTTCCAACAACACATGAATGGAGTGCACAATCTATGAGCAAACACCAGAATTACAGGAAAAGTAAAACATTATAAAGGATTATTAATATAAGAGTTGGATAAACGACAACTTTCTCCAACTAAATGAAGCTAAAACTGAGCCCCTCGTTTGTGCTCCTGACAAATACCACCCCAGATAGTCCAGAGGTTTGGTCCACTCGCCTCTTTTGTCAGAAACCTCGGGATAACTCGAGATGCAGTTTCATCTCTTGACTCTGTTGGTTCGTTTGTTCATTCTTGTTTTTATCATTTGAAAAAACATTGCTAAACTGAGTCCAGTTGTATCACGTTCTGATATCGAGATGCTCATTCATGCTTTTATTTCTTCGGCTCTTGATTATTGCAGCTTCATCTTCACGTCTCATTAAAAAATCTTTAGAACGTCCTGCTGGAAGGCTTTTGACTAAATCCTCCAAGTACGTTGTTAATCCAGCTGCACAGGCCACACCCACAAGAGTCTGCACTGGCAGGTAGCTCCGCCCCTTCCTATTTAGAAAGCAGACCACACCCATCACTCATCTCAATAGTCACAAGAACGTGTTGAAAACTCTATTTTTATCAAAGTGGGTCTTTATGAAAGTCCTGAAAGTCTGGTGAGGAAGAAGTCTTCATCTGTCCAGAATCTTCTAAGAAACCATCAATGTAGAAAATGGTTAATGTAGTTATTGTAATACAGTAAAATGTATCCTATTAGAAGATATTTAAATAGTTATACTTTTACTTCTTTATTTAAAATATGAAATATAGGACGAAGTTCCTGATTTAGAAGCAGAACGAGGAGCATGAATCTGAGGAGTCCTGTGAGTCCGTGGTGCTTCGTGGCGCTGCATGTGTGTGCGTGTGATCCCTGCAGATGCAGACTCGACACGCTGAGAGGACCGTATGCATAAATGCAACAGAGGGAGTGCTGGGTTTGAAGGCTGGACAGTGTATCTGGATGCGATGCTGAATTAATCAGCTGCTCCGCACCGAACATCACAGGCGTTTGCTGAGGAGATCTGTCACCACGGAGACGGCGTTCTGCTGCTGAAATGAATCACCGGCCCGCCGTCCGTCCCCCGATTCCTATTCTATCTCTCTGGAGTTCTGTAATGAAATGAGTCTCTGTTCAGGGATGTGGGTCACTCCACTTCCATTCCCCTCGCCGCCGGCCGCCGCCGGCCGCCCCGTCCTGAGATGGGCTGCTCCATCACTGTCACCAGGTGCCCAGATTGGCTGCCAGAGCCGCTAATAAAGACAAGAAACACACTTTGCTGTCTTCTAAACCCTTCTGCTGGGTCTGGCCTCTGGAGACGGCCGTGTGTTTACACGTGTCTGCAGGTTTTTACCACGAACCGCAGGAGAAGATGGATGGCATTCAGCCCCACCCTGAACGTTTGATTAAAAGTTTAAGATATTACTCACATAAAATGCTACTAAAACATGTAAACTGCCTGCTGTTTTGTTTATTAACAAATTAACAGTTATGTGAGGTGTTAAAGGTTAATAATTGCTAAAATGTTAAATGCTTCATCAATAAAAATATTTTCATTTTAACAAAAGGTCTAATTTATGTTGAAGTTCTTCTGATATTTTTGATTGACTACAAGAGAAAATTTGGATAAATACAGGCGCCGCGCTCGTCTTTACTCAGTTTAAGCACTTAAAGTTGAATTTTTATGAATCTGTGACACTTTAGAGACACAAAGTTAAAAACAAACAAATAAGAAAACAGCACGAAAGCATGTCTGAGGCAGGAAGAGAGTGGGCAATGAAACAAAAAAAATCGCAGAAATCATTAAATGAGCCAAAAAAAAAAAAACTAAAGCTCTGTTCAAATTAAATTAAATTAAATCAAATCAATTCAAGTTTATTTTTCTGTGACTCATGGATCAGCTGCGTCCAGTTTCAGTGTCAAGTTTTCGTCTGGATCTGATCTGAGGTTCTGTAGATTTGAGCGTTGGTCGTGGCGTTCTGGCAGCAACGCGTTTCAGTGTCATGGCGTGGTGCGATGTTTTCAGAATTCAAATATCTAAACTTTAGTAAAGAAGACCCGTCGCATCAACCAATCAGGAGCTCAGCTTTGACTCGTGATGTGTTGATGATGTAAAAACCAACACGGTAAAACCAACTTTATGGTAATTGTCTTAATTGCATCAAGAAGATAATAAAAAAGTTCTTATTTTTTTCCTTCCTTGGACTAAAGCGGGACAGCTAGTGGTTAAACTGAGTCACAGGAAGACTAAAGTTCTAGAGCAGAAAGTCTGATGCTGCATTCACACATTTGTCTAATTCACGTCGGCCGTTCCTCTTTGGCTGCGTGTTAAATTTACATCTTGACACTTGTCCTAAAATGTCCTTGGAGCCTTGGCAGCTTGTGGGAGGAGCTACAGAGAACAGTTTTCTGGACTTCATTCGTTATCATGGAAAACATGGATGATGTTGAGCGAGTAGCTTAGGTTTGTTAGAGAGACGCTGAAAACATTCAGTGTGTCTGGATCCAGATCATTCAGTCTCTCCCAGTGTGGTGTCCTTCACTCGGCTTGGATGACGGCCGGTTTAAACAGAAGAAGAATTTCTGTCCTGCATGAACCCGAGAGCGGGAAAATACAAATGAAACTGGAAGATGTTTGGATTATTGTCCCAATGAATGTGAAAGGGAAATGGAGGGGAAATCTGGTCTAGTAACTTCTATTGACAGAGCTTCAGTCAGAGAGAAGGACACGGAGAATCCAGATCCCCGTTCACTTTTACTTTGTCAAGTTGAAGGATGACAGTATTTAGGAGTTCCTGTGTAAACATGTGTAGTTTTATCTTATGTACACACACTGTAATATACAGTATGTTTGGGGCAGCTGTTTACTACACGTTTTCTACTACACTACTCTCACCAAGAGGAGAGAGGGGGCAGCTCAGGGACGTTTATCTTCATTTATCATAAACAAAAATCTAATTATAAAATACTGGAAGGAAAAAAAAAAACTCTGAAAAGTTTTTTTCCCTCCAAATCTCTGCTCTGCATTAATCCTGCAGGTTACAGCCGCCTCGACTCAGCAAAGTTTTTCATAATTTAAGCTGATTAAAACTTACTTGAGGTCATCGATGAGACAAGAACGTCTGAGGAGCCTCAGTTATATTCTAACCTAAAATGGTTCTGTGGGTGGAGGACGTGAACATCTCCAGAGATTCACTTGGTAACTTTAAATGTAGTTTGCACTTAATTTATCGTGTTTTAAACACATTTAGTTAATGTGTTCTAGCTGTTAAAATGACATATTTCCATCGATTTGTGTTTTTTTTTGTTTAGATTGGGATTGAAAGGGAAAAAAAGAGCTCTTGGGACCTCCAACAGTTTTAAACTTCAGTATGAAACAAAGCTGGATATCGAACCATCGTCCTCCTGATTAAGGCGGACACTGAACCATCTGACCGCCGGAGCAAACATGTCGTGATTTGATTTAAGTGTCTGAATGTGGCTGCTGGTCCTAATTTGATGTTGGAGCTAGGATTGTTTTTGATTTGAGTTTTTCCCACTTTTTTCTTCCAAATATGGTTACAAATTGTCAGCAAATCAATTCTTTTTTTTAAACAGACACTTGAAAAAAAAAAAAAAACTCGATTCCGCTCCAGTCTAAAGTCTGTGACCTCCGTTAACGTCTCATCAGCAAAGCTGCGGCGTGGATTTCCTCCGCCGCATCTCATCTGGGGGTCAGCAGCTTTCAGAGTTTACAAATTACAAGTCAACCTCCATTAACTCGATCAGTTCCCGTAACGAGGCCGAGGCCACTTCCTGTCTTGTTGCTACGATCAAGAGGATAATAGGAGATTGAGTTTGGACGAGGAAGTCACTCGTGGAAGTTTAGTTTGATGATTACGGTTCTGATGTGTCCACAGAAGAGCAGCTAATCAATAAAAACGTTCACTGGATGCAGATCAGTAAACAGAGTTTCTGAATCTGTTGATTAAATAGCATTTATTAACAACAGATACATCAATTATTTTTTAAAGGCTAAAACAACGGTTCAAACTGAACTCTTCCTGTGAATATTAATACATCGTTCAAGCTTTCATTGGAAACTTTAAAATAAATAGAACAAATTTATTTTTCAGGCAATATTTACTGATTTGAACATTTAAGACGAATGTATGATAAAATAATAAAAAAATGGTAATTAACATTGCAAAATGAATAATAAATAATGTACAGTCAGTGCGCTTAACCAAAGAATGTAAAGTCAGTTTAACTGACTTCTGATTAAAAGTTTCTTTTAGAGGTGGGCGGAGTTTAATTTATGTTTGGAATTGGTTTATTTCAAACCAAACAGAACTTAAAAGAATACAAACAAAATAAAAATGTGTATGGATAGATATGGGAAATGTATAAGACAATAAGTCATAAACTGATTGAAAATGTAAAAATTACCGATAAATATTACTTACATTGTAAATTATTAGCATTTATACATACAGTACAGTACACAGTGAATAATGTTTGTCTTTGAAAATGATTCATTTTCTTGTAAATTTGTTCTTTACAATTTATTTGCCTAGTTAATAATCCAGAACAGTTTTATCAATGTAAAGTTCATTTTTGGGGCTCCACTGAAGCCTTGTTTCTACTGAGTGGTCCAGTCTGGTATTGTCAGCATTTCCATTATAAAATGGACCAATTAAGCCGTAAAAAAGGAAGGGATTGATTAGGATGAAGACGCTGTTGAAACTCGACGATCGGCAGAAGAAAGTGACTGTTTTTCTCTTCACTCAAACATGAAATGTTTTATTTAAACGGAGTATAAAACTAAATGAGCTTCTGGATGACCTCAGTTATCAAATCAGAACAATCCTTTGTTTTACAGCAGATACTTTCACATTTCTGCTCTCGAGCTCATCATCATCCATCAAAGGAGACGTCGGCGTCTGATTCAGGCTGTGGAGCGGCGAGCTACGTGGGAGTGGCTACAGAGGAAGAGATCTGGGGAAATTGTGATTGGTGATCATGATTAGTTTTAGCCTAAATAAATCATTTTAAAAAGTGATTTTGCGGCAGGACTTCATTAGAAATTCACTTTTGAAATGTAAGCGGGACAGCAACCACTTCTTGTTGCTGAGAGCTGGAAGCCTGTGCCCCCCCCCCCCGTGTTTTTATGTCACTATTATTATGTTTTTCCAATGTCATTTTTTTGTTTGCTTCAATCCCCAACAATTTAAAAGAAGAAATACTCAGAAAATTCAACGTATTTCCGTCTGTTTTGTGTATTTCTCTTTTTTGTATATCTGTCTGTTTTGTGTATTTTTCTCTTTTTGTATTTCTTTCCATTTTGTGTATTACTGTCCGGTATGTGTATTTCTTTCCGTTTTGTGTATTACTGCCCGGTATGTGTATTTCTGTCCATTTTGTGTATTTCTGTCCGGTATGTGTATTTCTGTCTGGTATGTGTATTTCTGTCCCTTTTGTGTATTTCTTTCCATTTTGTGTACTACTGTCCGGTATGTGTATTTCTGTCCATTTTGTGTATTTCTGTCCGTATTGTGTTTTTCTGTCCATTTTGTGTATTTTTTCCATTTTGTGTACGACTGTCCGGTATGTGTATTTCTGTCCATTTTGTGTATTTCTGTCCATTTTGCGTATTTCTGTCCATTTTGTGTATTTTTTCCATTTTGTGTACGACTGTCCGGTATGTGTATTTCTGTCCGTTTTGTGTTTTTCTGTCCGTTTTGCGTATTTCTGTCCATTTTGTGTATTTCTTTCCATTTTGTGTACTACTGTCCGGTATGTGTATTTCTGTCCGTATTGTGTTTGTATCAAAAGAACAACACCAATAAAGAACACGTTCAGAAGCAGATGACACCAACATGTTTTTGATCATCTGATTTTGTTTCTCTCTGCAACACAAAGACGCACAAATACGCAATCAGAATGCAGCACCGACCTCATCTCCGGGCCCACTCCATCTTTTGGTCACCAATACACACACACACACACACACACAAACCCACAATCCCCTCAAGTCCTCGTCTGCTGCCCCATCACAAAGCCATCCCTGCTCATTACGTCTCCTTTGTGTCCTTGCTGAACTGCCAGGAGCCTCGAGGCCAGAGTCCTCATTGTTCAAGTTCCTGTCTGTCAGGCTGCCGCGCTCGCTTATCAAAATGAACATTAGCATAACACTGGAGCGTTTGCATCAGACGGAAAAATAAAGGAAATACCGAAGGTGAGCCGAGCAATACGGCTGCAGATAATGGAGTCGGTTTGTAGAGAAAGGACGGCTAACAGCCTTCTGGATCTGGATCTCCGGCGGTGAGGATGAACAGAAACATGTGAGCTGCTGGATGGAGTCAAACCGAAACTCAGATAAAAACGTGACTTTGATTGTTTAATAACTCAGTTTCAGTGATTTTGAGATCATGGTATAACCAGTTTATTATATTACACTGTAATATCTTTACAACCTAATCAGTTTTTTGCAATTACTTTCACAACACAAATAAAGAGGAATTTGTAAAACCTGTTTTTTGGGTGATCAATGCTGCATCAATATTAAGTTTTAAGTCTCTATATGTTAAAGGAGCGCTAAAGCTAATATTCTCCCATGAGCGGAGCGGACTGTCGGCTCCACCTGACTGTAGCGCACATTTTGGAAACATAAAAAAAAGGTTGTATTTTTGACTCACCCAAACCAATAAGCAGCAAAAAACTATTTTTTTTTTATTTATTTTTTCCCGATGGGGTTGTTAATGGGTTAATAAAGCTGGTAAAATATGAAGCGGAAAAACATAAGAAAATATGATAAATATTATTTCCAAGAATCACCAGTAAGAAAGAAAGCTATTTTTAAATACAATTATTTTAGCTTTTGTTATAAGAAACAAACTTTTCCAAAGATTTCTATGTAGAATCTTGTTTTAATGTTACTGCAAACAAATCCAGGAAATTACACTGAAAAAAGTGAAACATTGAATCAATTGACAAAAGTTCTGTAATTTGTTGCATTTAAAAATATAAGATTTCATGAAATTATAAATGTGGGTTGATGATTTACTCAACTCAAAAATGTAATTCGATAAGAAATAATACGGATCTCCCAAAGAGACATCAGAAAGAGGTATTTTAACCATGATTACACCAGTTTTAGCCCAAATGAAAAAAGTAATTTTCTAGGACATAGTTTCTGCAGAGCGGCAAGACTTCATTAGATATTGATGCCACAACATGAAAAAAACCCCACCAAATACTCTTTTTTTTTGTTTTTTTTTTGGAGAGGATCTTTAAGAAGTGGAAAATCAGTCAAAACACTAAAGCAGGAGTTTAGTCCTTTCTAAAAAAAATAATTTCACATTTTTGCAGCAAACATGTTTAAAGTGTAATTCAAGTTAGTTCTGTGATGTAAAAACATCCATTTTGTAGATCTTTTTTCTGTTTATATTGATGGAAAGTTAATCATATTTTAAAGAGTCAAATATTTTGCCCTTTGATAAGTTGTGCTTTTTACATGAAAGAACTTTTATTCTGAAAAGCATAAACATTTAAAAACAAAAGACTTAACTTTTTGCTGTCAAAGATTCAAGACCATTTTTCTACATGACTAAAAAAGTCTATGCTTTTTTCTATGTTTATAATAATTATTGTGTTTACTAAAGAAGTCTCCTAATAAAAGTGACTAAAAATGTCTCTCTTTAGAGCACAAAAAGAGGAAGGAAAAATAACAGCAGCTCAGAGAATTCCTCGAAGGTTTAAGTCCTTAGTGACTCATTATTTGAATAAATGTTTAATCCAAACAGGAACTTGTGTATGTCTGCTGTAAACGACCACGAGGTTCGTTCTGGCTCCATAGATGGGCGTTCCTGCTTCATCTTTGGATGCACTCTCTCCTCTTCTGCATGAGTCCCAAAGGTCTGCTTATCCTCTCTGTGCCACTTCATTGAAAATCCATCCCACATTTCACAGGAGCAGCAGCCCATAATCCTGCAGTGCAGAGCTGGAGACGGTCCCAAACGCATCCCAGCTGCTACTGAACATGTAAACAGTGAAGAAAACCACATATTTACACATTTGAAACACTTTAGCTCACGTTCAGCAGGTCGGGTTTATGTTCTTCAGATGGTGGAGGGTACTTTAGTCGGAAAATGACCTGTAGGTATTCAGCCCACACCTGCAGCTGGAGCTTTTCCAGCTGCTATCAAGCAGGAAGTGAAAAGCATCTGAACGGGTTGTTAGTTCATCCCAGGCTTCACACAGAGAGACAGACGACCGTGCACGCTCATGCTTTATGGCTCATTTAGAATCGGGTGATGCATGCTTTTGGAAACGCCGTACCGCCAGCTTTGATCTGGGTATCACTCGTGGTGACATGCGCCCCCCCCCCACACACGCGGGAGGAGATGAGGTGCGATTCACTTCAGGTTCATTTCCCTCTGACACCTGCTCGCATCCAGCTCTGAAACGTGGAGGGAATGTTCAGTCACAAAAACGTCATCAACCCCAGAGAGGAAGTTCAAACATTCAAACGTGGACAGTTAACATAAAAACACAGAAATGTTGAAAACATTCAAATGGGGTATAAAAGGACAGTGAAGCAGTCTAATAAATAGTTCTGACAACAGATTTGATCATCATTTCACTCAGTCATCTGACATGTGTTCATTATGTGGGATTGATAAAACACAAAAGGTCTCAATTGAGTTTGTTTAAAAACGAGTTTAATTTACATTTATAAAGGTTAAGTTTCCAGCATCAACTAGAAACTTAAAGAGGCAATTTTTGTTATTTTCTCTACAGCATGATGACTCCACTGTGCTGCTAAAGCTAACTGAAATAAGTAACTCACAGGCCTCCGTAGTTTATAATTCTGAGATTAAAGACAGAATTCTGAAATTAAATCAGAATTCTGAGAAAAAAAAGTCAGAATTCTTGGTTGAAAGTCAGAATTCTTAGATTAAAGTCTGAATTCTAAGATTGAAGTCAGAATTCTAACCTTAGTCTCAGAATTCTGAGAAAAAAAAGTCAGAATTCGAATTCGAAGTTTAAAGTCAGAATTCTGAGTTGTAAGTCAGAATTTTTCATGCTCTTTTTTCTCTTTCTCTTTGGCCCTAATTCTTCTCTGAA
>NC_050512.1:31068570-31080809 GCF_002922805.2 Oryzias melastigma
GTCAGAATTCTGAGTTGTAAATTTTTCATGCCCTTTTTTCTCTTTCTCTTTGGCCCTAATTCTTCTCTGAAGAACTCAAACTCGTGAACACAACTCCAGAATAAGACTGAGTACTCCCTGTGCAACTCGCCTTTTAAACAAAAAATGTGTATAATTTAATAGTTCTTTTGTGGCCCGGTGGTAATTGACCAGTACCGGTCCGCGGTCTGGTGGTTGGGGACCACTGAGTTAATGGACATTTCCTCAGTTGTATCTGCGGTGTGTCCCTCCTGGAGGAATCATCTGTCCCGCTATCTCAGTGTCATCAACATCCATAACTGTATCAGTCAGACTCCAAGTGTTCTCCTTCCTCACTGAGTCCTTGTAAACTGCTTTGTGTCATAAATGATGTCGTGTTTTTGTTCTCTTAATGGTGAAAATGGACACAGTGTATCTGTAGTGTTAACGTGTATAATCGCACGGGCATGTCACCTTAATAATGAAGTCAAACATTTTATTTTGAAAGTTTCATTCAGAAATTCACGCCTTTTTTACCATTTCTTTGGCTTTTTACCACGAAATTAACACGCTGACGGACTGGAAATAGAACTCCTGGGTGAAGCCTGAGTGGTGGAGGGTCTGCATGGGACTAACATTTCATGGAGTGACAGGTACTTTAGGAGCTTGATCAAAGAGGAAGCCAGAAAATAAATCATAGTTTGTTCATGAAGATGTGATGTCAGGAGGACCACGTCTAAAGTAAACTGTAAATTAGGATTGTCAGCTGAAACAATTTGGAAAAACAGAGTCTGAATTTTCCTGAAGATCCATCCGAACCGTCTTCCTTTATGGCTGTTTAATCATCTTATGTCACTTTAATCTGTTAGGAAGCTCCACGAGAAAGACAAACTTGAGTAAAGGTTTGGTGTCATTTCCCTTCGCTCTGACGGACAGACCTCCTAAAGCCTCTCCCATTTGTCTTGATTAAATGTCATCTTGTGATGAGGCGGAGATGAGAGTCGGACGCACACGCAGATGGACGGTTGCAGCAGAGCTTTCTGCACGGCAGCTGTGCATGCCCAGAGGCCCAGAGGTACGAAGGCACACACAAGGGCACTGCATACCAATCTCCTTCCAGTCCGTCTCTGCCGGTTGCCCCGAGCTTTGATCAGTATTCTCCACAGACGGCGAGCACCACACACGGACGCAATCTGCAAAAATCCCTGTCATGCTTCAGGCTGACCGAGCGCGGCGGAGGTCAAAACCGAACATTTCCAGGAGCTTTGTGAGCAACAGTGGAGCCCTCACACAATTACCTGCTTCTGGACTAAATTTTAGAGATGCAAACAGACCCATTAATCCCCTTATGGAGTTGAAAAGGTCATCAGCTATTTGCACAACAGAGAGCTGCAGAGGGATGTGGGCCATCAGGTACAGCAGCAGAGGAAAGCTTCTAAAGCTTCTCTGTCTCTTCGTTTTCACTGCAGATATTTTAAGGACCTATTGATCATGCACATTAAAATTATACTTTGTATACAATCTTCTTAAATGTCATTCAAACACAGTTTTGTTGAAAATTAATAAGAATTAATTTAGCTAAACATCCTATTTAACGCCATCGTTTTAAAGTCAACACGATTTGAAAGTCATAATCTGATTTTTCTGTTTCCAAATAAATCTGTTATCCAGCATGTCAGAGAAACTCAGACCACAGGGGGCGCTGCAGCATGCAGCCGTTTAGGTCTAATTATGCATTCATTGATCTGTGGCACTGCCAGTAAAACAAGCAACATGGAAAAATCAACATGTTCAGAAAGTGGGATTTCTTTATGTTATGGGTAGCAGTGGATGCAACTTATTTTTCATTTTTCCTCGCACTTCTGAAGAAGTGCGAAGAACTGAATGTGAATGTGAAGTTTGGTTTTCCTGAAATGTGATAATAAGAAGTTAGCTGAAGAACAAATAGAAATAAAATTAAGTTTTTTGTGTTCTTGTTGCTTTTCTGTTTATAACATTCAGAGTTCTAGTGAAACTAAAATGCGGTTGAAGGAATTAACTTACCGGTTTTAATAGTGTTTTCAAATTTCTCAAAGTTTTCCTTTACTCATCCGTTTCCTTTTCCACAGAGTAAAAAGTAAACATTGATATCCCCACTGTGATGTTTACTTAAGAAAATACAGGAAAAAGTCCTTGTGCCACAAAACAAGAGGAACCACCAGGAGAAATGAAAGAGGCTAAAGACCGAATATGAAAAGAGAAGAAGAGATAAGGGTAAAAGAGGCTTCTCCCAGTGACCCCTGCAATGCCGGAGGGAAATTATAACTGACTTTTAGTTGAGCTGGCCTTTTCTGCTGCCTCCCTCCAACAAGGTCTGCAGAGGAAAACAAGCTTAATCTGCAGCAAATAGGAGAAGTCCCTCAGTGCGGTTCCTTTATTCCTTCATTCTCCTCTGGACCTGAATAAGCCCTTAAGAAATGTGTGTTTTTCAGGCTTTGATGGAGCATTGTTCGAATCCCCGGAGAAAAAACAGAACAACAAGAAAAAGCAGTAATTGTTGTAATTGGTCAGTCTTCTTATGGAAGAAGTTCATTTGTGAAACGTTTCAGTCAAAGCTGGAAAATGTGAGCTGCAGCAGAACTGTAGGTCACATAGGACAGATATAAATAAATATATATATTAGGGCTGTGAACTTTAACGCATTAACGATTAATCAAAAAGAATTAATGCGAAAATAAGGAAAATTTATTACACGCTGCAAAGAAAGTCTTTGTCTTTGCCTCAGCGGTTCAGACTTCCAACACTTAGTCAGGTATCATCCCCCTTATACGATGGTTACTTGATAAATTTAAACATTTCAGACGATAAAAATGAAGGAAAATTCAGTTTTGTTCAAAAGATTGTTTGTGGGATAATTTGCATTGCCTCTTTTTATTTTTATTTTTTATTTTTTTGCTGTTCTAGTTCGAAAAAGAAATTAATTGATTAAAAAAAAGAAAAATAAAATGTACCTTATTTTTTCAATCGAGTGACAGCACTAATTAAAAATAAACCGTCTAAATTTGTGTGATTTCATGTTGTGATTATTCAAACATAATAAGTGGTGAGAAAATACTGTGACTAAAATAAAAATTACAATATCGCAATAAATGTTTTTCCAAGTTTGCGATTAATTTGTACATTTTTACTAATCAATTCCTATATATAGATACATATATATCTATATATATACATTTATATTTCAGTGTATGTACATACATATATAGATATATAGATATATATCTATATATATACATACATATTCACACATATACAGTATATTGTGTATGTATGTATATATATGTATATATTTATCACACCCTGTATACTAGATTAGAACCTTTACTGACCACCAGTCAGTAAAGGTTCAATAACCCTCAATGATTTTAAAGGTTTCCCTGTAGTTTTAGGTCTTTAATATGCAAGAGAGCACAGGCGAGAGTTCTTAAGTTCTTGAACACGAGCAGCTGATACGAGTCCCATCAAAGGCTTGATGATCAGAAGAACTCAGTTATCAGATCATCTCAAAGTAAAGAAGTCTCTTCTCTGGGAGGATCCAGCTCACACAGTTCAAGGAAACCCCGGAGTTTAATGGAGGCACGACATCTCCAGAGCGGCCTGAGGAGAACTCTGCATGTCCATCAGCCGGGTAATCATGGACACGTGCACATACAGTCCATAGATGATGAATCAGGATGTTCATCAATCACCAGCAGCCGCTGCAGACGGCCTCTGCTGAGCTCGGACTCATCAATGCAAAGGAGGATCACTTCAGAACCACTGAAACAGCTGTAATCAAACCTCTCCTAAAAAAGGACAGTCTAGACAAAACTCAAATGAACGACTACAGACCGATATCAAACCTGCCATTTTTAAGTAAGATCATTGAAAAAGCTGTTTTCCATCAGTTAAATGAATTCCTTATAAATAACAACTGCTATGATGTCTTCCAGTCCGGCTTCAGACAGAACCACAGCACTGAAACGGCTCTGACCAAAGTGACTAATGACATACGATTGAACACAGACAGTGGAAATATGTCAGTGCTAGTTTTACTGGATCTCAGTGCTGTGTTTGATACAGTCGACCACGCAATACTACTGAGACGACTGGAAAACTGGGTGGGTCTCACTGGGCCAGTACTAAACTGGTTCAAAACGTACTTAGAAAACAGGAAATATTTTGTGTCAATTGGTAACTTCACCTCTGAGCCAATAGAAATTACATGTGGAGTGCCCCAAGGCTCCATCCTGGGACCACTTCTATTTAACATCTACATGCTCCCACTGGCCCAGGTTATAAAGAACAACAACATTAGTTACCATAGCTATGCAGATGACACACAGATATATATTAGACTGACACCAGGAGACCGAGGCCCTGTACAGGCTCTTGGTAAATGCATTGAGGACATTAATGACTGGATGTGTCACAACTTACTTCAATTAAACAAAAACAAAACTGAGGTTATTGTCTTTGGGGCTAAAGAAAAAAGGTTGGACGTCACTACAGAGCTTCAATCTATTCAACTAAAAACTACCAACCAGGCCAGAAACTTGGGTGTAGTGATAGACACAGACCTAAATTTTGATAAACACATTAAGGCAGTCACTAAATCAGCCTATTATCATCTCAAAATATCTCAAGGATTAAAGATCTGATGTCTAAGCAGGACCTGGAGAAACTAGTGCATGCTTTCATCTTCAGTCGACTTGATTACTGTAACAGTGTTTTTACAGGACTACCAAAAAAATCCATCAGGAAACTGCAGCTTATTCAGAACTCTGCTGCTCGGGTTCTCACAAGGACCAAGAAAGTAGACCACATCAGTCCAGTTCTGAGGTCTTTACACTGGTTACCTGTCTGTCAGAGGATAGACTTTAAAGTTCTGTTACTGGTTTATAAAGCTTTGAATGGTTTAGCACCAAAATACATGACTGACCTCCTGACCCAGTATGTACCAGCCAGACCTCTCCGGTCATCTGGATCCGGTCTTTTATCAGTTCCTAGAGTCAGAACTAAACATGGAGAAGCTGCATTCAGCTTCTACGCACCACAGATCTGGAATAGACTTCCAGAAAACCTTAGATCTGCTGAAACACTCAGTGTATTTAAATCCAGGTTAAAGACTCACCTGTTCTCAGCTGCATTTGATTAATATGTATTCAAAAGTTTACGTCTGCACTTTTTATCTATGCTTGTTTTAATTAAGTACTTTTTACTTTCTTTTAATTTAATTTTAAATCACATTTTTACTATTTCTTTTGATTGTTTCTTTTAATGTTTTATGTAAAGCACTTTGAATTGTCTCTGTTCATGAAATGTGCTATACAAATAAACTTGCCTTGCCAAATACACACAACATTGTGTTTTTTATCTCAGTTTGAGAGACAAATTAGAACAGATTTTCATGTATTCTTTACCCCTCGGTCCTTATCGCCACCTTTGGTTATTTTTTTCTCCTTTATCTTTGAAGTACCGTCCAGTTCTGGAGAAGTAATAAACAGCACTTTATTTCCCCAATCATACTTTTAGAAACCTTATTGATCAACTGACTGGAGCTCCAGTATTTATGTTCTTTGATTTACTGTAACTTTTCAACCATTAACACGATCATTCCAGTAGATTCTGAAGGAGAAAAGCGCTGGTAGTAATTAGTATTAAGTAAATTTAGCCTACATTCAACAGAAAACTTTTCTCGATTAGGAGTTCCTTTTATCAAAAAGTGACTTTTTAACTTAAAAAATGAATTTAGAAATGACAGAACTGCTAAGAAGTCAGATTAAAATGTCCTTTTTAGTGCCGTCATGAGGTGATGGAAAATCCCGAATCCTCAGTGGATCAACCAGAACCCGGAATGTGACTTATCTTTTCCCACTTTGTACTTCACAAACTCTCCTTTTATATTTTGTTAAAAACGCTTTTAAGGCTGAAATGTGGCGAGGACTTTCGTTTTAATGTAAGGTGTGTCCGCATCTTCACATTCCTGATGAATATTTCAAAGTTCGTCTCCGCAGAGTCTGCTTCACCTTAAAAACACACAAACATTTTACTTCAAACGACAACAAGTCCTCCACAGCGGCTGAAGCAACCGAGTGCAAGCCGAGTCTCCGGTGACGGGCAGAACTTCCGCTTCTGAGGTTTATGAGCCAAAAAATAAAGTCTTCCTCCAGACTCCAGACACTGTGATGATGCAAAAGCTGTGGCGTCCAGCAGAGATGCAACACCCCCACTTGAGCTTCTGCTTCTTTGGTTTTTCAGTCAAACAGGAAGTAGAATACTTCTGCAAAACTCTCATGCAGGTTACTCTGTTTATGTAATATTTATACATGTTTGCAGAAACATGAAGGAAAGTTTGTTAGTTATTAGTCGTTTGTGTGCTAATTGGTGTGGATGTGTGTGTTTATGCACAAACTCTTATCTACATTCCCACCGCGTAGGTCTCCAAGGAGCAGATTCTTCTTCTTTTGTTTTTTTAGTCGTTGCTAGCACTTGTCTGCCACCTACAGGTGGAAGAAGTTTGGTGTAAAATGTTGAAGTGGTGTAATTCTGTTGAATTTTACTCCAGGCTTTTCCCTTCACAGCTTCATTCCGATAAATGAACGACTTGTTTTCGTGTAATTCTGGATGGACACAAACTGTAATAATTAACTTAACAACAAGCCCCGCCCCCGATCAAGGTTGAAAAATACTCTTGGTTTTGGTGAGAAAAGAAAAATTTAACTGGTGATCTAGTTTTATTTTTATTTTCCTCTTCATAAAATGGAAATCTTCAAATCTTGAAACCGTCAATGAGTGTCCAAAGTGTGGCCCGTTGACCCTCCAAGTCGTGGCTGCAGAGGCCGCCAAGCGTTTAGTTGAAACCCCATTAATTCTCTATGGGACGTGTCAAAGTCAAGACCCTCCAGATAATTTTAATTTATTGTTATTAGTGGTCCGATGTTTTCTTGCGCTCATTTCTAACTTCTATAATTTTAACAAAATACATTTTTATGGAGAGTAAAATATTTAAAGTTATTTCAAGTTTAAGTTGATTTATTCTGGAATAATATTCCTGCCTTTTTATTATTCATAATTATGTTAAAAAGTTGTGGTTTTAAAATGTAAAAAATTTGCATTCTGCTAGCTTATTAGACTATTTTGGTATTTACTAAGATTTCTTCAGCTATTTTGATGTTTAGCTAATATTTCAGTTACACAGTTTATTTTATATTTATTTATTTATTGTTAATTTAGCCCTTTCCCGTTTTTTAGGCTATTTTGAAGTTTACCTATTTCTTTTTTTTTTTTCTAACTTGTCCTGTCCAACAGCTGAGCAAACGGACACGAGCTGTTTGGCTAAGTTTAACTATTTCTTTAACTATATGCTAGCTGTTTTGGCTAACTCAAGTTTTTTTTTTTTGGGCTAATTTAGCATTTAGCTAACATTTTAGCAGGCTATCATCTTTAACGATTTTATCAATCAGTTTAATCATTTTTAGCTATCAGCACCAGCTTCTTCAGTGGCCAATATTCCAGGCAGCTACAATGTGTTTTTTTTTTAATTTTCAGACAGTGGCATCAGAGTGTTTTTTTTCCTTTTCTTTTTCTACATTTTTAAATGATCATGATGCAGTTAGAATCCATGGGAAAACAGCTGCTAAAACCTAGACAGAGATCACTGAAGAACAGCTGCTTTTAGTCCTCACAATAACAAACTTACTTAAAGTCAAACTTAAGATTCTGTTGAATTTACTCTTCAATCTGCTGCACGTTTTAACATTTTTCCTTTCCTGTTGTCGCCGCGAGGGTTTCAGTGTTCGAACAGCCCCAAAGGAAAAAGTGTTAGCAGAACAAAAGCATGACACAAAAGGTTTTCTTTTCTGGAAAGTCCTTGTGCTGTAAAGTCCTTTTGAAACTGTCCAGAAAAACACGCTCCTCCAGCGCTGAGTCAGCATTTCCACAGTTAGATTACTTTAAGTAAACTGTGGTGCAAATCATCTGAAAACACTCATTATGATGAACATCACTGCTCCCCAGCTGCAGCTCAGAATAATGAGAATGACTCGAGCAGAATGAAGGAACAGAGCGTGTGCACAACACTGACATTTAAACACAACAAGAGAGAATGCTGTTCTAGAAGAGTGAAGAAGTGCAAAGGACAGCCTGATAAAAGGGAAAAGAGAGAAGAAAGAAGTGACATCCTCCTTATTTTGACCAATAAAGATTATTTCCAACCTTCTCTGAGCTACAGAACCAAACCCTCCTGAGCTTCAGCTGAACCGAATTGAAAGTGGTGCTTTGTTTCAAAAGAGACAGACCATCATAACACTGAAAAATGTAGATCTTTCTCACAAAGAAAGCACAAAGAAAGCCAGGATGTCAGTGAAACCTTCAAAAGATGCTCAGAAACTGTGGAAACTCTGACAGGAAGACGCAGTCACAGCTGAGGACACGTTCTGACAGGAAGCTCCTGCATGATGGACGCCTCACAGGACGGCGGCTTCAGCGTGAGGAGAAGTCGGTTTGAGGTTTGGAGCTGTGAGGCTGATGGGACGATCTGCAGCAGGAAGAAACCTCCGAAAATACTGAACCACAACTTGAAATCTTTGTGAAAACATCAACTGTCAGGCATGGAGGAGGAAGTGTGATGGTATGGGGCTGTTTTGTTAGATTACAGTTCTGTTAACATTGAAAGGGTCAATGAAATTAGGTGTAATAATGGATGAAAATGTTTCTTGAAAGCCTCACATTAGTGTAAACACAAACAGCCAAAGAAATCCTATTTGACTCCAGATGAAACGCTCCCTACACTAAAACGCACTAGATTTACTCTGCTGCTCTCTGATTGGCTCCACACACATCATTGGGATAACCTTCAGGTTGGGCTGTGAAAGTTAACTGTCTAAAATAAACTTACATTCTGTGATTTAGATTTTTTTAATTAAAGAGATATTATGGCATTTATTTGTCGTTTTGGACAAAAGTGATCCTTTATTTTAATAAATGACGGCTGTAATGCAGCAGCAGCGGACCCACTATGGGGGCGGAGCCTAACCGAGCTTTCTGCTATTAGAAATCCAACAATGAGGAAACCCACCATTATTTTATGATAGGATGAGAACCTACATGAATTTCCCACATTAACAAGCACCGGCGTTGTCTAAAAATTGCAGAAGCTCCGCGGTTCTCCGTGGAAGTCCCGCCCACCGGCGTCGCCAGAGCTGAGCAGTTCAGAATGGACACGCCCACACCTGAGCAGATTCCAGTTGAGATTCCAGCTAGATCAAACTTCTCCCCCCAATTTTTTTTCATTATTTTTCAAAACCACACAAAAAACATAAGAAAAAAAGAAAAGCTGAAAAAAACAAACTAACAGAAATATTTGTGGCTCACAGAAATCAGGGAATTTCTCTGGATTTTTTGTATTTTCATTCAAAAACATGTTGATTAGTTTGTTGACAAATGTTATTCTTGTTGTTTTTATAAAATGACTCCTAAAACTTTCATTCTATGTTGTAGAAACTATTCATTAAATATTTTTGGGGTTTCTACAGCAAAATAAATTCATTTTTTTCAGATGGAATCCTCTGTTTTTGCATGACATTATGTCTAGAGTGTGAATAAAACATGGAAAATGACAAAATAAAGGTAATTTACATAGGTGCAGTTTAATGGTTAAAATGATACCAAATAAGGAAGCCGGTAGTCTTTCAAATTGAAAATAAAGAAAATCAAATATAGACAAAAAGTTTCAGGTCCTATAGTTACCAAAAGGTTAGAAATATTATAAATTTACATTTTTAAATGTCATTTTATATTGTAATTATTTGTAGATAATAAGTGAGTGGCAAATATTGTAACAAAAACAAAAAATCAATGCAGATTAATTGTGATACATTTTTTCCAGATTTGCGATTAATTCGTTAATTAAAATGGATTCCCAGCCCACATTTGGGATATTCTCAGGTGGACTGAACTTCCAGGTGAGAAGATTTCCACACATAAACCACCTGCTGATGGTTTGTTGCTCGAGTCATATAAAGTGAAGCAGAAAGACGGAGGAAATCTGCAGAAGTCAGCCCACACGACTCGTTTCCAGCCCTCGTTTAAGCAGCAGCACCTCTCCCGCCCTCCATGGTGGAGGTCTCTACATCTCAGCTACAACCAGGAATATTTGGGGATTTTAGCAAAAAAGAATAAACTCGAGATGTGGATCACACTCCGTCTAGTTTGCTTTCTTTTTAAAACGTCTCCAGGACCTGTGATGTTTTCATGAACAACAGCTGCAGACGCCCCAGAAGAGCTCAGAGAGCAGCAGAACCGCAGGAGCATCCAGTCACTGAAGGGCGTCCAATCACAAAAGGTTTTCCACGCCTCGCTGACTTCTGTCCTCTTTGCTGCAGTTCAAAAGCTATTTATGCTTCAGACAAATGTTTAATTAATCCAGTTTGTGTTCCAGTTCACACAGAGAGGATCTCTAAACGGAGCCGTCTCCTTCCTGTCCTCCTCTGAAGGACTTTCCCTTCCAGGAGCTTCACTCGTCTCTCCGTCAGAGAAGATTTACAGCCGTTCCTGCAGAATGGAGGATATAAAAACTCAGGTGATTAGAGGGAAAACCTGATAAACATGATTCAGTTTTGATTTTTAGCAGTTATGAGAAGCTTTTCAATTCTAAAAACGTTTTTAATTATGAATATTTGTAACTCGTGAGCTGAAGCTTCTGTGAAAAATCAGCATTTTCAGCATCTTCAGTGTCTCAAGAGAGATGCAATTACAGATGTTTAATACAATAAATAACAGATGAGAAAAGGATAAAAAGGGACAATATATCAGAAATGAATGAATTACACAGTGGACTGTTGTGATATCTATAGTGGAGACAGTTATTAAAATAAACACTAATTTTGTGGTAAAAACACCAAATTCACCTCATGAACCCCAAAACACTTTAGCCATAAGAAAATCCACGATTTAAAAAATATCTAAAATAGTATTTAGTGCTGGCATGTGATTAATTTTTTATGTGATTAATTAATTGACACCTGTAATAATTGGTCTAATTAACTGATTTTAATTGCATTGATTTTTAACCCCAAACTGCCTCATTTTAAGGTATTTGTGACATTGTGCTGCAGGAAGAGATCAAAATCAAACTAAAAAGGTGGCTTAATTACATGTTTTTATTATAAATGACTTTTTTCATTAACATTTGTATTTAGAATACAATTTATTCTACATTGATACAATACTTAGCCCACCCACAGTTCTTTTAAATTGTATCTTCTTTTTTAAACATGGACTGAAAAATAATCAATCCTACTGTTTAAGCAAAAGAAGACAAAACAAAAAATATTGACAAAAAATTAAATAAAGTATTAAACAAAAACGTCACACGTTTATGCAATAAGTTAGCACGTTATAAATGACTTTTTAAGTTTTCTAAAAAAAATAATGAAATAAAAAACAACAAAAATAAACCATCAGGTCCAGAATGTTCTTATTTTCCTCATAAACAAAAGGAAAAAACCTTTTCTGAGCAATAGAAAAATATTGAACGCAAATTTTGCATTAATTCCATAATTAAAATGTTATTATTTCACATTTTATCACAACAGCAAGACAGTAGAAAATACGAGAGTGATTTTATAGTTTTATTTATTTGATTATTTTAAAGACTAGGATAATATTCAGACTTTGGACTTTATTATTTTTTTAAATAAACTTTTTTCATCATCTGGACAAAAACAAGACGGAAACTTTCCCTCTTTTAACTCTTCATGACGATCACGTTTCTCAAAACGGAACTAGAGCGGAGTGCAGTTGTTGCGCACTGAAGCCGTTACCATGACAACGCCATGCACCACTTATTAAAAAGTCAGTTTTTCTAAACCCAAAACGTGAAAATATATCAGGACTGAAGTTCTAAGAATGTATTTAATATTTCTATTTATTTGAAGTGACCGTGTCTGTGGTGCATGACTCACGTCATCTCTGCGTTAAAGAGTCTGACTGCACAGAAAAGGCCTCCAGACTTCTGCGGGTGTGAAGTCAACTTCTGGCGGAGACGTTTTTGTTGGTGGTGAAGAGAGTCTGTGGGTGTCGTTGGACGCAGCGACAGGAAGGAAGTGAGGCGGCTCAGCAGACAGCAGCTTCCTCTAAACTCAGGACTAGTTTGCTTAAAGTGAAAGCTTTCACCGTCTGATGAAGCTTCATGATTTGAGATGGGGCGGGGCGGGGGGGGG